>NC_134820.1:25232136-25284636 GCF_046742065.1 Oratosquilla oratoria | reverse complement strand
AATGCAGAAGCTCCAGCAAAATTTAATCAAATCTGCCTGAAAGAGGACCTACCACCTTACTATTGTGATATATATATATATATATATATATATATATATATATATATATATTTGTGTGTGTGTGTGTGTGTGTGTGTATTTTCATCTGAACGTATGTATGTTTGTATGTACATATACGCGTGTAAAAAAGCACAAGTATACACAGGTATACACACAAGCGCCCAAACGTACACACGTACATACAAACAAATTTGCACACATACACAATCATATCATCACGCACACACACATACATTCCCAAACAAATATTGACAAATATATGCAAAAACACGTTCGGAAACAGAAATGCAAGATGATTCACAATCAGCCATACACTGACAAGCAGACATACTGACAGACAAGCTCACAGACAGACAGAACCATGGAAAAACAGACTCAAAGAGAACGTCCAACAGACAAAAAGTCTCAGAACATCCAGCTTCCAGACAGACCTTCTCTCATACTGACAGACTCTTATAGCAAGACTCTTCTGGAAGGATATTCGTGGACAGATAGACAGGATCTCGGACAAGAGGAAAATAATAATGATATTTTTCGAGGGTTACTGTCTGAAAAACCGCGGCCTCACAGTAGGTGACAACGGTCCTCGCAAGTTCTTATAACTCTCTGTAGGAGGTCTGGCGACTGTTGTAGTTGCCAGCTGGTAGGAGAAAGTGTGATCAGTCTACGGTTGTCAACGCCTTATTTGGAATAAAAACAATAAAATTAAATAAAAATAATATATGGCAGTAGATGTTGTTTAGGGGTGACCTTGGTCTTACTCCGGAAACCGAATGCCAGCCTATCGGGGTAGTACCTCCAGATAGTTGTGAGATGGTGGATAGGATTCGAAGACAAGTAGCAGGGAGACGATTCCATCCCACGCCCATCTCCTACAGTTCCTTGTTCCCTCAAACGCGCGCGCACACACACACACACACACACACACACACACACACACACACACACACACACACACACACACACACACACACGCGCGTGGAGCGGTGGTTAGAGTTCCCGGCTGCCACTACGGTGGTCCGGGTTCGAATCCCGCCCAGCGCTGAAATAATTTCAGTATCGCTACGCTGCGAGTCGTCACTCCATTTCCCGTGGGTAGGGCTTTGGGTGTTTGTGTTCATGTAAGGTCACAGCATTACCCATAAATCGCTCATATATGAGCTCTGAGCTCTCTTCCGGAAGGGAAATAACTGTCGACCACGAGTCCAACACGTGATCCAAGACCATTTTGAATCACACACACACACACACACACACACACACACACACACACACACACACACACACACACACACACACACACACACACACACACACACACACACACACACACACACACACACACACACACACACACACACATACACACACGTGGGTACGTTGGTTGTTTTGCTTGTTTAGGTCGGTGCGGGCTTGTGTGCGTCTGTGGCGTACCTATGTAATATATGCATGTATGCATGGCATGTAGATGCCCAAGCCAAGCCAGAGCTCTGCGTCCAAACGCGGGTGGTTGGTGGTGATGGTATTGGTGGTAGTAGGTGGTGGTATTGGTGGTGGTGGTGGTGGTAGTGGTGGTGGTGGTGGTGGTGGTGATGGTGGTGGTGGTGATGGTGGTGGTGGTGGTGGTGATGGTGGTGGTATTGGTGGTGGTGGTGGTGGTGGTGGTGGTGGAAGTGGTGGTGTTTGTTGGTGGTATTGGTGACTGGTGGTAGAGTTTATGGTCATGATCGTAGTGGTGATTGTGGTGTCGGCGTTGTCAGCAAACGAACCAAACTTTTGTTGATAACATTATTATTATTCCCCGAGTTGTTATTGTCGTCACTATCATTACCCAACCGACATTAGAAGTCAGTCGTCAGGTCAGTCGTCAGGTCATTTTTTATCCAGGTCGTTAGATCTCTTCGGGTAGAAATTAAGCGTGAGCGAATTCAGTACATTATAGATAAATGAAGTTTTGTCTAATATTGAGGTATGACCAATCATATGTACTAGTTTACATAGAAATAGCGTGGTCAATAAACGAGGAGATTGTTACAACATACACCTATAATCAACTCTGCCAACCAGTCCTTTAGGTTATGCTGGGAAAGCTCCCAGGTAGACTAAATGGTCATCTACACCGTTTTTAGGTGGATAGGTTCTCAATGATGTTTACTAAAGAAGATGTTAGATAAGTACTGACAGCACCTTAAATAACGATATGCTAAAATTGTAATATAATTTATATATATATTTCATTTCCTAATACAACATTTAAGAAGTGTACTTTTCCTACAAAAAAAAAAAAAGTCTTTGTTAACCCTCCAATCCCATTTTATTATTTCTACTTTTAATCATGTAACCTCTTTTCTTGGTTGTAAACACTATCATTATTTTTTCTTTAATGTCATCCGTTCTATTATATATATATATATATATATATATATATATATATATATATATATATATATAATATTCAGCGTTTGTTTCTGTGATATATCAGAAAGATCTAGGACTATTTTAGTAGCTGCTTTCTTAATTTACTAAGTGTGCAAGCATGTGTGTGTGTGCGTGTGTGTGTGTGTGTGTGTGTGTGTGTGTGTGTGTGTGTGTGTGTGTGTTTATGTGTGTGTGTCCTTGTGTGTGTGTGTACGCGCTCGTGTGTGTATACATCTGTGTATATGTGTATTATATCACCCTCCCACTGACCCCTAATACCTTTTCCCTCTCCCTCTTCCTACCTATCCTTTACTCCTTACTATGGGTTCGAGTCCCACCCCGAGTGTTAATGACATCTCATCACCCGGCGTGTCTTCTCTAAGTAACTCGATTATGTCGCTCGTCTCGGCTCATTGTAACTAAACTTGCTCGCTTAAAGTAAAGTGTTTAAAGGTATTCTTGTATTTTTCTCATTGAAACTTGGACACATAAACCATTGCATCCAATCTGAGTTTAATGAAATGAAGGCGTTCAAAGTGAAGATGCTCATTTATTCATTTATTTATATATTATTTTATTTCATTCGTCTATTTGATTTTATTTTATTATATATATATATATATATATATATATATATATATATTTTTTTTTTTTTTTTTTTTTTTTTTTTTAATTGGAATGTCACTCCCACGGAATTCCTTTAAGGTATTCCAACAAAATAAGAATAATTCCCTTTCCCACAAAATACTTTATACAGATTTCTGACCTTCATTACTGTATAGATTTTACTATCTTTACGAATGGACGATTTTACATGTTATTTGAGACATAATTAGGTAATCCATGATTTCGCTTTGAACAATATTGCCTTATGTGTTCTAATCATTTAAGTAATTATCGGACAATAACAGCCAGAGGGAAAAGTATAAATTACATTTCTCGATAAAAGGTACTGTTTGAGATTACTTTATGTGGTAAGCTGCCTTAAGCTAGGTTACCTGCAATATAAGTGTTATGGTACAAAGCCCTCTCATATGAGCAACAACGAGGCTATATTTCGTATAAGGATAGATATTCTGGTGATATGTTGGGAGTAAAGATAATAGTAATGATATTAAAGGGAGTTTTCATGTTTGCACGGGCGTAAGAGTAAACAGTCTTGCGGTGTTTGTTTTCAAAATCCATTCATAACTTCATCACTATTTGGATATATATATATATATATATATATATATATATATATATATATATATATATATATATATATATATATATATATATATACATATGTGTGTGTGTGTGTGTGTGTGTGTGTGTGTGTTTACGCGCGCGTGCGGTCCTGAAGAGCCGGTGCCTGATCTCCGGATCGAGTACAAAATCTCTCTCTACCAGCTTTGACTACACTTCCTCCACTTACGACGATCTGACTAGTGACATTGCCCCACATCTCTTCTCCCTACTAATCAATGACAAAGAAACAAACAACACAAAATTCAATATAAACAACATCTCAACATTTCTTCCTTGTGAGATCGACGGAGTGTTTCTCAAAGCTGACTCAGGACTCCGCAACGCAACCTGAGACGCCACCTATCAACCCGATTAATCACCCTCGGCCAACCGAGAGCCCACTGGTTTTGGAGTGCAGTGGCGGGAATGAACGTAAACAGACCCAAGTACGGATGACTTGTCTTAGGGTCAAACACAATCACCACAAGCACCACGGGACGTGCAATGGGTAAACACACAAACAGGTGATGTGGTTGTCGAGATGGAAGAAGTTGGTCGAGATGGGAATCCTAAACAAACAAACAAACAAACAAACAAACACAGAACAAGTATGATTAAGATTGGGCCGACTTCTCTACTAAATACATATAAACTCCCTTATGAAGGTTTTATTCCCTTAATAAACAAAATCTTCTGTTATTGAATAAAGATAAGTGTGTAGAGTCGTCTTCTTAAGACGTGGTTGACAGATGAAGCCTTTAAAATAATATTCTAACAAACCAGTGTACTTATGGCAATGTAAACTGTCTATATTTATGTTTTCATTTTTATGTTAATGCGTCCGTGTGTGCATATATATATATATATATATATATATATATATATATATATATATATATATTGTGTGTGTGTGTGTGTGTGTGTGTGCACGCGTGCGTGACCGGGTTTGTGTTCATATTGATGTGTCTATGTCCATCTTCGCGCCTTTACTCATAGTTTGTATCTTTGTATGTATCTTTCTATTTGTCAATATGATTGTTATGCTTGTCTTATTTTTGTCTTTACTGTGCATGTGATTTTGTCTATCTTTGTCTTTCATTTTCTGTCTTTTAATTAAAAAAAAATTGTCTTTGCCCTTCTGTCATTCAATATTGTCTTTCTCTCCTTAACTTTCATTTTTTTCTCTCACTTTTTTGTGTCTGTCTTAGCCTTTCTGTTTGTCTTTTTGTTTATAGATTTTCGTCTCATTATTCCAGTATCTGTCTTTCTATTTTCTGTATTTTTCTTTCTACCTGTAATTCGGTCACTGTCTTTTCTATATTTTCTCTCTCCACCTTTCTGTCTGTCTTTCTATATTTGCCTTCCTGTTTCTATCTTTATACTTCCTTTTCTCTATCTTTCTACTTTAATTTAATCTACGAGTATTCCAATTAGATGAAACATGATAAGAATACGAATAACTACAAATTTGAATATCACACATAATTACAAACACCATGGTCCTCGTCCTGACAGAAAAAACTGGTTATAATTATTTCGAACGACAGCTATGAGGACCACAAGTGCACAGATGTAACACACAAGTGTTGGGGTGATACATTGTTGGATGACACACAGGAAGGAAGTGAGACGAGGGGAGCATTACCATAGATCTGGCCCATATAAAAGGACTGGGCGTGTATGACCTTGACAAAGTAGCGTATTATTTGCGCACAACAGGACTGTTATGGAAATTGTAATGCTAGATTAAACAGAATCGTAGGTTCACACCAGGCTTAATGACCCCCTTACGGGCCGATAGCCTTAAGATAAAAATAAATAAATAAATAAATGAATAAATGAATAAATAAATAAATTACATATGATAAGTACATAAAGGGGGAGGATGAATGAGTAGCTCATTATGTGAACCCCATTCACTACATTAGGGGTACCCATGGAGGTCAATGAAATAATGTTACGGTAGATAATGTAATGATGAAAGTACCACATAGCATAGAAGGATTTAACTGTGATAGGAATGTAAATAGTGTACATACATACATACATACATTTACCAAGGCTTTTTCCCCCTTACAAGGGAGGCAGCCAAAAAGGGAAAGGCATAAAATCATTTCCACCCATTCCATCCCTGAATACACTCCACACCCTACCACCCTCCCTCCTATCTGAGCACCTCCTGGATAACGGGTCATCCCTGCACCTTGTCCACTGCCCCGGGTCAGAAGCAGTGTCGCAAGACACAGCACATCCACAGCAAGGCCGCTTCATTAAATCGGCGACCCCCCTCTCCGTGCCCCTATTGCATAAAAGGAGAAGACGGGGAGAAATCCCTTTGGGCTGCGTCAACTTTTGCTCACACATACTACCCCACCCCCCCACCCACCCCGCCCATTCCACCTCATGCAATCACAACATCATCCATATACAACCATTCTCCATTCACCCCTGTCTTCTGATAACGTAATGGTGCAAGTATCACATAGTATAGAAGCATTTAAACCATGATATGAATTCATTTTTCCCAGCGTTTCTATCCTTGTAGGCAAAGCTGCTTCTGACCGAGACAGGCTGCAAGCCTCTCGTTACCATGGTGATGGAATAGAGATGAATAAAATATGTTTGAAGGTGATAGCAACTACCAACAGATAAGGCAAATAAAACTCTATTTGAAGACGAACCTATGTTAACTGTATGACGTTTTCTTCGATCGAGCTGATTGTTCTAAGAAAGAAAATAATAATCTAGCAGAACAATCATTCCAATCTATAATAAAGTTTTGTCCTTAAATGATGTTTATTCTACTATAAATAAAATAGCCTGGCGAAATTTATCATAACACGAAAAGTATATAATAGAAAATATGAAGAATATAAATTATTTTTTTTTGGTGTGCACTGAAAACATACATATAAGCACACCTCGTGGTGCGGTGGTTAGAGTTCTCGTCTGCCACTACGGCGGTCCGGGTTCGACTCCCGGCTAGGGCTGAAATAATTTCAGTATCGGTGCGTTATGAGTTGTTACTCCAACTCTCGTGGACGGGGAGTTGGGGGTGTGTAAGCGTGTAAGCTCACAGTATTACCCATAGATCGGTCATATGTGAGCTCTGAGCATCTCTTTCGGGAGGGAAATAGCTGTCGATCACGATTCCAACACGTGATCCAAGACCAAGGTGAATCACACACACAGTCACCCCTATATATCTCTTAAGCGGGCCCTACACGATCAATATTATTGCGCAATATTCCGTATTGCACAATATTATTGACGGTGTAGGGATGGTATTGAAGAGGCGTACGTCTTTGGCCTGCACATTTGATGTCTTCAATATATTGTCATTCTTCAATACCATCCCTACACCGGTAATAATATTGTACAATCCGGAATATTGCGCAATAATATTGATCGTGTAGGGCTCGCTTTAATCAAGATCGTGGGTTCATTCCGGGAACCGAGATCCAGCCTACAGGGCTGAGCTCGTAGCGGGAATGAAGGAGTATAGAGGCTTAGAGACACTGGCGTTCCCATCTCGTAGATCCTAGTACCTCAAGTAGAGTTGCTCTCATTTGCAACCAGTAATTAATTACGACTGAATCCCTAAATCCAATGATCTTGTGGTTCCCCCGTCTTCTAACAGATGGCGTTGTAATCTTTGCCTCTTTGGTTTCATATAAGCTTTGAAATTAGTTTTGTATTGATATGAAATAAGGGAGTTAGGAAAGTGCCATAATTTGCGACAGGTGATTTATCATAAACCCCTAAATCCTATTATCTCGTACTTCTCCAGTTCTTTAATAAAAGGGGTTATAATCTTGGACTACTTAAATGACTAAATATTAGTATTGTATAGATATATAAAAGATTAAGAAGTGACTGCCACTAACTAGTAAATGGAGATGCTATGAGCTGTGGATTAACTTTTTATTTTGACTTTGCGTCGAGGTAACATTGCTGTATTCTATAAAACACTGAAAGATTTCTGAATGTGATGCTGGAGACTAAATAAAAAAAAAACACGTAAATACTGTCATCTAATTAGATATTATTAATTTACTGGAGCGTTGGCTAGTAAGAAACTAAAACCTAACAAGCACAGTTAATTGATAATACACACGGTGTGCAAAAAAAAAAAAAGAAAAAAAAATCGAGATACATAATTGGAACATAATTTTTTGGGGAACGTTTTGTTCTTCATAAGGAGTTGTTTATACACTAGTAAATTAATCCAGTAGTTCAACATGTTTTGAATCACACACACACACACACAGACACACACACACACACACACACACACACACACACACACACACACACACACACACACACACACACACGCGCCATCATCATCATTATCTCTTGCACAAAGAAGACAGTGACGGTTTTCAGTGTTGAGATGCGTTTCAAGCCTTGATCTAGGGTCCATCTTGAGTCTGCGGTATGACTACATGCGACCATTACCACTACACCAGCAAGACTGTGTTGTGACTACAGATAAGATAGACAATTTAAGGATAGGAAATAAAACAGTAATTTAATAAAAGAATATATATAAGAGAATTATAAGACATTGGTTACAAGACTTCTAAATTATGGCGTGTGGACACAAATAATCATGTGAAATTGTAACATGGAAATTTTTCAGAAAACACATTCACTCAAAGGATTACAAAGGATTACAAAGGCGGAGCATGTCGACAGGAGACCTTTTGGTCTATAACTAGGTCGGATGGGAAAAAACATAGTAATGATAAATAAAAAAATTAATAAAAATTATAATACAAATAATAATGAAATAAATGCACAGGCATAGTTAAACAATAAACAAACAGGTATATAGTAAATAATAATAAATTGGCAAGCAATGATAAATGAAAATCAAGCAAAAAATAAACAGACAAATAAAAACAAACAAATAAATAATCGAAACATTGAAGAAGAAAACGGAAGAGCGACAGAATGAATCGATCAAAAATACTAAACTTAGCGTGATATGTTTTCAGGATTTAAACGAGCCCCAAAGAATACTAAAGAGTAATCAATACTGGCTTAAAACTCTCTAAACCAATTTTATAGAAAAGTTTAATTAGATTTCTGAAAGGCGTTATAGCATTACCCCTTTAATTCATATTCAGTTCTATATATATATATGTTATTTTCAAGAGTTTCTTTGTCTAATACTCTTTCTATATATCCCCTTTAATTCCTCCAGAAAAAATACATACATGCATACATACATACATACATTATATACATACATCCATTATATACATACATACATTATATACATACATACATACATTGTATACATACATATATCCCCTTTAATTCCTTTAGAAAAAATACATACATGCATACATACATACATACATACATACATACATACATTATATACATACATCCATAATATACATACATCCATTATATACATACATACATTATATACATACATACATTATATACATACATACATTATATACATACATACATACACCAAAGGCTTTTTCCCCCTTACACGGGTGGTAGCCAAAAAACAAAGGCATAGAAACCACTCCCACCCATTCCATCCCCTACATACTCCACTCCCTTCCACCCTCTTCCCTCCCTCTTATCTTGGCACCTCCTGGATGACGGGTCATCCCTGCATCTTGCCCACTGCCCTGGGTCAGAAGCAGTGTCGCAAGACACAGCACATCCACAGAAAAAATAATAAATAAATAGGTAATGTAAAAGAAAAATACAATTCTTGATATTATTGTTCTAGTTCGGGGGAGTGTGTTGATTTTTTTTTTTTTTTTTTTTTTTTTTTTTTTTGTTTTTTTTTTTTTTTTTTTTTTTTTTTTTTTTTTTTTTTTTTTCTTTTATAATTTCCTCTTACCAGTGCTCCAGAAAAGATCAAAGTCACAATTCATGTTATCAGATGGAAAAACAAGTACGAAAAGGTCGACTTAGGTTTCGGCTGGGCTTGGACAAATGCAAAGGCGAAAATAATGAGGTCTAATTAAGGATTTTGTCTGAGTACAAAGGAGCCTTGTCATCCCGAAGCTTTTCTTTCTTTCTTTTTTTTTTCACAGAAAAACAAGAACTCAAATTAAGTCAACATTTCAAACAAGAGCAAATATTACGCTCTGACGAATCGAATCGACGAGGATGTACCATCTGGTCTATTTAATAATAACAATCAAGAAATCATGTCGCCAAAACAAGCACATAATTAGGTCATTTGATCAAACTCGGCAGAGAGTATAAAACACGTTAGTACAGATCCTGTCATATATATATATATATATATATATATATATGTATATATATATATGTGTGTATATGTATATATATATATATGTATATAAGATTGAAGGTAAAAGAAGTAGACGAGGAGATATGGGAAAAAATTTTGCCTTAACGTTTCGACCCGCAGGGTCTTGATCACTGCGGGTCGAAACGTTAAGGCGAGAAATTCTCCCATATCTCCTCGTCTACTTCTTTCTCCTTCAATCTTATTTGTCATAATATAGTCAATATATATATATATATATATATATATATATATATATATATATATATATATTCATATACATATATAAATAAACATTATTCCTTTATTTATTTACATAGACACTCCAATGAGGACATCAAATAAACCCCCAACACAGGAGGAGGTAAAATATGGTCTGTGGGCTTAGGGTCGAGGGTAAAAAATGGAACCAAATTAGCATGGAGACAACCCCGCGCCGGTGGAAACCACTTCACAAGGAAAGAATAGACTTACACAACACAGAAATTACACAAATATTCGAGGCCGATGCACTGCTACAACAAAGTAAATTATAGTTTTTGTAGCGTCCAGATGATATAAATACATCACGTATGGACTAATAGGTCGTTGTGTGTCAGACGCGTGGTGTCTCCTCCCCGTCCTCCCTCCACCACCTCAACAGAAACATATTCTATGTTACTCTAATACGAAGTTTTATCAAACATTTTATAAAAACCCGTCCCTCTACCACAAAAAAAAAAAAAAACACTACGAAAATATAGTGCCAGGCCGCGCTGCGACAGTCGGCATCCGTTAAATTGGGAGGGTGGAAAAAAGCGAGAGAGAAAAAAGAAAGAAAAAAAAAACAGTGGGGAACAAAATTAGCATGGAAAGCAAAGAATGTGTTTGCATTAGTTGCGTCGACGGTGGACAGGGAAACTGGGTACGCTAACTGACAGTGACGATCAGTGACTGAAGACGAAAATCACCCAAATAAATGTCCATATAAACTTGGCATACAAATCCAGTGACGGTTCTGAATTGATGTCATGGTTTGAATTAGCAGTTCCTGATTGTTAATAACGAGATAAGGGAGATTTTAGATTCTGATTGGGTCTCGTAAAAGCGTCGGAACCTCTCGCGTCAAATTTATTTTACAAATGAATGAAATCTGATGTTAGTTGTGTGCTTGTTAATCATTATTTCTTTGATTATCATTTGTTATTATTAATCTGTAAATTTATTATCATTTGCCATTTACATGTTTGTTTGTTATTCAATTTTACCTATTTATTTATTCATTTTATTTATTATTGTTTATATTTTCATAATTTCTATTTATGTTTATTTATTTGTATATCTATTTATTTATTTAATTATCAGTATTATATATATATATATATATATATTTATATATATATATATATATATATATATATATATATGTTGTTTTTGTTTTTTTTTTGCATCCGACCTAGTTATGGACCAAAAGGTCTTCTGTCGGCATGCTCCTCCTTTGTAATCCTTTGTAATTACCGATTGAAAGGTTTTCATTGTCCTGATTTTTTTTCAATTTTTTATTATCATTATTCCTTGTATTTCTTTTTTATTCCGATTTTTTATCGTCGTTCACCCTTGTCTTCCTCCTCTTCCTCCTCTTCCCCCTCTTCCTCCTCTTCCTCCTTTTCATATTTTTCGTCATCGCTGTCACGTCATGCAATCAGGCACCTCATATTTTGTTTCCAATTTTGCGTCTTCTTTGATGGTATCTTTACATGATCTTATAATCTCGTTTCATCTTTCTTCTAAATCTCCTAATTCTCTGTTCTTATTTTTTGCCACAAATATTTCTCCTTTTAACTGTTTCTTATTATATATATTCATTTGTTTCAGTTTCATGTCTTGGTAAATGAAATTCTATCAACGGAAATGTAAATGTATGCACACACTAAAGAAGAACACAAGATACAATAAGTTATATTAAGAAAATTGAACTAAAATGGAAAGTGAAATAAGGAGTATCATAATCAACATTAACAACTTTCGTATAGATGTTATATTTCTACCCAAAAAAACAAATAGGACATTGTGATTGCAAGTGCAATATTTTGTCCTTAATAGGACACTTTTCAATAATATATATCATCATTTCTCTTATTTACAATATGCCGTTTCTATATGATTTCTAGAAATGATACAGCGGCCAGCTACAAAATATGTTGCAAATATGAGGAACAAATCATACGTAAACAGCCTAAAACATTTTGACCTGCTTCCCATATAAGAAAAAAAAAAAACACTCATGGGAAGCTTGATACGGATCTTCAACATTTTATAAGCAACTAATAACCTCAAAATGTAGAGTATTTTCACAGAGTAGATAGTAACCAGTGGAGATAGAATGGCTGTCTTAAATGATTCTTACATTCTACGTGTAAATCATCATCTCCTTCATGATGTTTAATGTACAATACTTACATCCGTTTGGCTAGTGCTTAATTACATTCGGTGACATATTACTCGTACCAACGTGAGGCAATGTGGTTGGGCGTCCAGGTCACGGTACAAACAAGAGCTACTGTGATAGCACCAGACGTAGCGTTCATGGTTAGTTAAGAGGTTGTGACAGAATAATTTTGCCTCTGTCACTCAGTTGCTGAGGACATATATATTATTGGTGCCACCATATTTAACGTAATTGGTGGAGTGTTGTGTGTGTATGTATATATATATATATATATATATATATATATATATATATATATCATATATATATATATATATCATATATATATATATACATTGAAGTATGGAAGATAAATGAGTGGAAGGGCGGTGAGCTAAACACACAGAACAGATGGAGTTTTATTCACTGACGTTTTGTCCTTACCAGGACATTCTCAAAGTACATACAACTGTTCATTTTCTGAGAATGTATGTATACATATGGAAATAAACTCATCTGCTGGGATTCGAACCCTTGTCTTGGCGGCTTGCGTCTTATAAGACCCTAGACAAGGGTTCGAATCCCAGCAGATGAGTTTATTTCCAAATGTCAAATGACACAAACATATATATGTATATATATATATATATATATATATATATATATATATATATATATATATATATATATATATATATATGTATATATATATACATACATGCAAATACGTATGATTCTAATCCCGTAACTTAATGGGGAATTTCCTTTTTTGCCACCCATGCCAGTTTGATAGTGTGTCCTTGCAACTAAGTACATACGTGAAGGTCCTTGTCTCATATTTTGTTCAAAAACTGTTAGGTCAATACGTGTGATTCTGAAGACCCTTCCAAGTCTCAATCTATTCGTACTTGATTCTTGTACTCGTTAATACACCCAGCTTTACCTACTTAGTCCAAGATGTCAGTTTTCGAATAGGCAGTGTCCTGTAATATTTGCCAGTTGTGAGTTTTGTTTAAATACTTATTAATGTTTTTGTTTTATATATCTTGGGTGTATAAGCTTCCTGTCAGTATGGCTTGCTATTGTAGTCTATTGTACTTTACGTTTGAGGAGAATATTTTTCCTCTGTTTTGAAAAAACAATTGTATGGTATTGACTTCAGTACGAGAGAATAGAAGACCACAAAAGAGGACATTTTATTGCATAATTATACAAAGATATGTTAAAATAATGACGGTAGATGCAATGATAAAGAGAACTGTGTTGATAGTACCGTAAACACTATCAACGCCAAAGACAATAACAATAATGATAGCCAGCTAGTATTAATAAAGCTAATTACGAGAATTACTGTGTGAGAATTAATGTAATAGATATCTCCCTCCACCTCCTTCCCCTCCCTCCTTCTCCCTCCACCTCCCTTTTCTTCTTTCATCATCTTTCTTCTACCTCCTCCTCCTCACTCCTCTTCCCTACTTCTTGCCCCTCCTCTTTCCTCCTCCCTACTCCTTTCCTCTCTCTTCCTCTGTCCTCATCCCTCCTGTTTCTTCTACCTTGTATCCACTTTCTCGAACTCTCGTGTGTTCCTTCTCCTCCTTCACCTCCTCCTCCTCTTCTTCCTCCTCCTTTTCCTCCTCCTTTTCCTCCTCCTCTTCTTCCTCCTCTTCCTCCTCTTCCTCCTCCACCTCCTTCCCATCCTCCTCCTCCTCCCTCTCCCCCTCTTCCTCCTCTTCCTCCTCCTCCCCTCCTCCTCCCTCCTCCTCCTCTACCTCCTTCCCCTCCTCTTCCTCCTCCACCTCCTCTATCTCCTTCCCCTCCTCTTCCTCCTCCAGCTCCTCTACCTCCTTCCCCTCCTCTTCCTCCTCCTACTCCTCCTCCTCCTCTTCCTCTTCTTCCTCCTCTTCCTCCTCTTCCTCCACCTCCTCCACCTCCTCCTTTGTCTAAGCATGTCACCACTTCAAGTCTCCGATATGTCACTTTTCATGTTTGTATTCCCGTCCAATTAGTACGCGCCCTCCTACGAGGCAAAACTCGTACAGGATGACCTCGTAGATCACAAGTGTGAGGTCACGAGTTCCAGACGTTTTTTGGTACGATTTGAACGAGACTTCGAGCATCGAAAGAAACTATGGCCCTTCCTTTTGGAAAGAGAGAGAAAAAACTATCACAAAGTTTCCATACGCTGACGGCAGAAGCCATCTAGAATACTTTCGTGCGTGCAAGAGTGTTTCCAGTTCTGGGCTTTGAGTAGTTTCCAAACCAAATGGTAGTCACTGGTAATTTTTTATGTTTAACAAGAGGAATTGAACCCAACGGCATTCTGGTGATGAAAACATAACTATGTATATTTAGTTTATACATGTTATACGTCTTTCTCAATATTACAAGCTTTCCGGAGATTGTATCTTATGCTATTCAACTTCTTTTTCTTCTTAGGCGCCTTTTGTAGACCGGAGAGCCTTTTGTATGTTGAGAGGCTCTTTTGAATACTTCATCTTTCGTGCCAGAGGTAAACTACCTCTTTAATTTACTTAAGAGGTAATTTCATATTAAAGGTCTTGCTGCTACGTCTCGGGTTGTTTCTATGATGTTCGTGTGTTGGATACTGATTGTTTCTTTTTATATTAAGCTTTGAAATCTTTAGTAATTAAGTTCTACCTCTTTAATTTACTTAAGAGGTAATTTCATATTAAAGGTCTTGCAGCTACGTTTCGGGTTATTTCTATGACCTTTCTGATGCTCGTGTGTTCTTTGTATAACCGTAGAGTTCTTGTGTTTGATACTGTTTGTTTCTTTTTGTATTTAGCTTTGAAGTCTTTCGTAATTAATTTCCTCTGTTTAGGAAATACAAGTACTTATTATAAGTAGGTGTGTTTTGAATCACGTACACTAATAAGAATATTTCGTAATTGAATCCCTGTTCTGGATCACTTTTGCCAGATGAATGATTCTTATCAGTCACAAACAACTTAAGAAACACAAATTATTCACCATAATCTATGACACGATATATTCTAAACACTTTATATCAAATGGATTGATTTTCTTTAAAACCTTAATAACGACCTTAATAACTGGTTTTTGTTGAATATTGGTCCTTAAAATATTATTTTCAACGAGAGTTCCACCTCTTGTTTCTTCTCTTTTTACTCTTCTTCTTCCTCATTTTCATCTTGTTCCTCTTGTCTTTTTTCTCACCCTCCTCTTACTCCTCTTCCTCCTCTTACTCCTCTTACTCCTCTTCCTCCTCTTCCTCCTCTTACTCCTCCTCCTCCTCCTCTTCCTCCTCTTCCTCCTCCACCTCCTCCTCCTCCTCTTCCTCCAGCTCTTCCAACTTGCCTGTGACAATCAGACCCATTCTAATACAATACATGCCACAATCCAAGAAAAATCTGCAGGGAAGATTTAACATTATCGTTAGCCACTGAGGGTCTGTAGACATCCAATGAACAAAAATCAAGACAACATTTACCCTTAGGTAAAACGAAAACCCAAGCCATGTAACTATTTATTCATTTATATATTTATTTGTTTATTTGTCTTTTTATTTATTATTTTATTTACTATTATTATTATTATTATTATTATTATTATTATTATTATTACTGTTGTTGTTATTTATGTATTTATTTGTCTTTTTATTTATTATCTTTTATTTTATTATTATTATTATTATTATTATTATCATTATTATCATCATTATTATCATTATTATTTTTGTTATTGTTATTGTTAATGTCGTTGTTTATTTATTTATTTTTTATTATTTTATTTTATTTATTAAATTTATTATTTATTTATTTATTTATTTATTTATTTATTTATTTATTGTTATTTCTTTTAGAATGTACTCGACTCCCGATCCTTGACTCCCATATGTACCACTATCCCTCCCCCATAACCAACATTTGTCCCAGAACACCACTCTGTTTACGTCTGATCACGGTTTACAGAGCTCGACAGCTCCAATTACACAGGAGCCGGGAAGGCTGCTAACCATATCACGCTCTAATATGGAAGCGACCAAAGTTCCGAATACTCTAAAACCTCCAAAGCCCTTTGACCAGTTACATGTTTCCAGATTTCCATTCCGTAGTAGCCCGTTTCTGATCCTTGTAAATGAACACACGGGTTTTCGTGCGAATACACACATATACACGTACACATACACATACGCACACATACACATATACGTACACATACACATGCACATACACATACGCACACATAAACATACGTACACGTACACATATACGTACACGTAAACAGACACACACAGACACACACACACACACACACACACACACACACACACACACACACACACACACACACACACACATAGACTAGGCGTATTACTCATATAATTGGTGTATTGTATTATTATCAGTGTATCACTACTATTTCAATAAACCGGTTGTTGTTGTTGGTGTTGCTGCTGCTGCTGCTGCTGCTGCTGCTGCTGCTGCTGTTGCTGTTGTTGCTGCTGCTGTTGCTGCTGTTGTTGCTGCTGTTGTTGTTGCTGTTATTGTTGCTGTTGTTGTTGTTGTTGTTGTTGTTGTTGCTGTTGCTGCTGTTGTTGCTGCTGTTGTTGCTGCTGTTGCTGCTGTTATTGTTACACACACACACACACACACACACACACACACACACACACACACACACACACACATAAATGAGGAAACTGTGCAAGAATTTAAGATCAACCTGGATACTGAAAGATACAAAAGCAGGTCACTACGAGCATAGATCTCTTTCCGTAAAATACAACTAGGTAAACACACACACACACACACACACACACACACACACACACACACACACACACACACACACACACACTGGGGAGGATTTAATCAGATGTGGTTTTAACCTTGTTCCAGTTTGGTGTTTGATTATCATCTTCGTTATTGTCTATGTCACAAGTCTGTTGCGATGAAATCCAACATATTTTATTCGTTTCTTGACAGTTTGCCCAAAGTCTTGTTTAATTTATTTTTATTTCCATTTATTTTATTTTATTTTATTTTATTTTACCTTATTTTATTTCAACTTTTTTTTTATTTATCTATCTATCTATTCAGTTAGTTAGTTATTTATCTATTTATTTGTTAATTTATTTGTTATTATTAATTTATTTATTTTATTTATTTATACATTCATACATACATACATCATTCCAGTGAGTAAAGTATAGTCTCCAATAGGTTTCTTGTAACACAGGTATATTAGATAATTATATAATTATCAGCGCATCATATATAGAATTATCTGTTTAGAATGTGGATTTATTAATCATTAAGAAAATAAAAGTTTATTATGAGGCAAGAAAAAATGTGTACTCTGGTCCAAGAATACGGTCGATGATTCACCTCTTGGAATACTTTCAGCCATTTAATTAAATCTGTTTACTGGTTAAAGTGACTTGACGATAGCAGAATCTAAATATCGAAATTTGATCATAGATGAATAAGAATTCATTCGTGCGAGTTATTAACGTAAAACCTTTTTTGTATACGAAAGCTAAAAGAAAAAAGAAAAGAAAAAAAATCCAAAGGATTTCAAAACAGACAAGCGCCTGATGTCGTTTGGGCACTTTTTTTTTCTCGGTAGGGTTGGTAAGCGTGAGTAGAATCAGATACAGTAATTGTTTATAACCAGAAAGAGTCTTGCTGCATGGCAGCACTAGGCTCTTCAGAGGTACCAACTTTACGCCATTTTCCTGAATCACATAATTATGTAATATTTATGTCGTAATTTTTTTCAGATAATTTCTACATTTGCACGCTCTTACGTATATATTTGTCTATCCATATATTCTAGATATTTAATTAATTACATTAATACAGATTCAAAGTATTCAATAGGTTTGCATCTGTGCTCATATAACAAACAGATAATGATCAATGTCTAGAAACGGGTCTTCTATCTCTAGAATATTTTAAATCATTAGGACGGATTTTGAATATAAAGATGTTCAATATAACAAATTGAAATAGACAGTTATGTTCCACACAAATTTCATGTTGACTTTTATTTAGAATAAGTTTATTTTATTATCATCCCTCTTTTATTTCATTTATCTTAGAAGGCTCAGCATAATTTTTTATGCTTTATTTAATGCTTTTAGCTTATTTCTTTATTTCCCTCATCCTTTGGTACTCAAACTTGCATTAAACCTGACCATTTCCTTCTTCATAATGTTAATGAAATGTTTCCAGTCTTCTGGTATTGTTTTGTTTATCTCGCAAATATATAACCCTCCTCTCCCTTCTAGACTCGTTCTAATATGTTTTGGCTTTGTTTGCGTCCTTTTATCCTTTTAGACTTCTGAGATTCCCGTTTTGTTTCGAATATTTGCTTTCTGTGTGCGTGCGTGTGTGTGTGTGTGTGTGTGTGTGTGTGTGTGTGTGTTGCGCACACGTGTAAATGTGTGTGTTTGTTTATATTTGTGTGTATGTGCGTGTGTGTGTTTGTGAGTGTGTTTGTTTATATTTATGTGTATGTGCGTGAGTGTTTGTGAGTGTGTTTATGTGTGTATGTGTGTGTGTGAGTGTATGTGTATGTACATGTGTAGGTTTATATATGTGTAAGTGTGTGTGTGTGTATATATGTGTGTGTGTGCCTTCCAGTGTGCGCGTTCAATAAGAAACTCTTACAAACTGGATTATAGTAAAATTATCCATATTTCTCGCCAAGGTCCCATCAATATATAAAACAAATGTAGCAAAGAAATTCTACTTAAATTCTAAGAGTCAAAGGTTTCAAAGAGTACATATATAGTATTTGGGAGCTCACACTAAAATCCATCAGTATCTCAAAGCAATCTATTTACACTACTATACAATTTACTTCACTGGAAGGATTAATTAACTTCTTCATACTTCTGTAAGAAAAACTATGAAAAAAGGACCAATAGACTTCTAGTCAAATTAACAAACTGCTTAGGACTCTGTGCTTGGGGGTAGGGAAGGGGGGATGTTGCCTTTGTGATGTACAAAATGAAATCTCACTACCAAAAAAGGAGTCTTCAAAAGTGAATTCTATATTGTATGCTTACAACTGGAAGAGAGGTTCTTGCTTGTCTGCCTTTCTGTCTGTCTGCCTGTCTGGTTCTCTGCCTGTCTGCCTGTGTGGCTGTCTGCCTGTGTGGCTGTCTGCCTGTCTGCCTATCTGTCTGTCTGCCTATCTGCCTGTCTGCCTGTGTGGCTGTCTGCCTGTCTGCCTTTCTGCCTGTCTGCCTATCTGCCTGTCTGCCTGGCTGTCTGTCTCCCTGTCTGCCTGTCTACCTGTCTGCCTGAGTGCTTGTGTGTCTGGCTGCCTGTCTGTCTGCCTGTCTGTCTGCCTGTCTGTCTGTCTCTGTCTGCCTGCCTGCCTGCCCGTATCTGTCATACCATTACAAAAACATACTCTCTCGGAATGCAAAATCCAAAACAGGAGAGTGAAAAATCTGCAAACGGTAACAAAGCGTACAAAATTATATACACAATTATCCTTTGCAAAATAACTTAATCACACGCACATTTAACGCAGTGGAAGGGTTAACAGTGGAAAAAAATGTTGACAGAATTGGAACAACAGTGGAAAAGTTAATTTGGGTCAATAAAACGTTTCGTCACACGTTTACGTAATGAAAACGACAAGCTGGCACTCACAAACATTCAATATGAAACTGCACTTTGTACGAGCCCCGGATAGCTCAGGGTAGCGTTCTCGTTTCACGTGTGTTTACGTACTGTATAGCATGCATGTTATCCTATGTAGACAACATTCACATACTCGTATGTACATGCACATGTACACACGCACGCGCACATACACACACACACACACACACACACACACACACACTCACTCACTCACTCGCTCACTAATAGTAAACCAATTCTTACCTATTTCCTTCTTAAATCTAAATTTGTCCAGTTTATACCCATTACTGCGAGAAAGATCTCTCCATAGATCAATGTAACTCGGTGAGTAATAACCTGTTACAACGATAAAACAAAAGGCCGAGAAGAGACCTTTAGGTCCATAACAACACCAGAAGAAGAAAAAATACTGCGACATTTTGTTTACGTGTTTGCCCAAATCAATTTCAAAAACTTCGAATGGAATAACATTTCACTGTCTCGCCTGGAAATTTGTTCCATTTATTGTAGTCATTGTTATCAGGCTCACCTGCCTTGCGCTGACATTTTTTATTTTATCTTTTTATTATTATAATTATTATTATTATTATTACTACTATTATTATTATTAATTATATTATATTATTATATTATTATATATATTTTTTTTCATTTATTTTTTTTCTCCCCATCTCCTGCATGAGGAGACGGAGAGGGGGGGGTCGCCGACTTTATGAAGCGGCCTTGCTGTGAATGTGCTGTCTTGCGACACTGCTTCTGACCCAGGGCAGTGGACAGGATGCAGGGATGACCCGTCATCCAGGAGGTGCCAAGATAGGAGGGAGGGAGGAGGATGGAGGGGAGTGGAATATATGGGAATTGAAATGGGTGGGAGTGATTTCTATGCCTTTTTCTTTTTGGCTACCCCCCGTATAAGGGGGAAAAAAGCCTTTGGTATATGTGCTAAGATAAGAGGGAGGGTGGAGGGGTGTGGAGTGTATTCAGGGATGGAATGGGTGGGAATGATTTTATGCCTTTTCCTTTTTGGCTACCTCCCTTGTAAGGGCAAAAAAGCCTTGGTATATGTATGTATGTATGTATTTATGTATGTATGTATGTATGTATGTATTTTTTTTCGGGACCTTCTGGTTAAGACTCTGGGCCAACAAGTCTGACAGAACAACGTGAGATGCCTCGCTTTTGGTTTATTAATTAGGCACTTGTTGAATCCCTTTCCTCCTTCTGGCTCACGGCTGTTTGGTGCTGATGGCGTCTCCGGGGTTGGGGTGGGGGAGGGGAGGGGGGTGTAGAAGACGTGACCTCGAAACTCAAGAATAGGTCCAACAGGTACAGGCTTTCTCTCTCTCTCTCTCTCTCTCTCTCTCTCTCTCTCTCTCTCTCTCTCTCTCTCTCTCTCTCTCTCTCTCTCTCTCTCTCTCTTTCTCTCTCTCTCTCTCTATCTCTCTCTCTCTATCTCTCTCTCTCTCTCTCTCTCTTCCTCTCTCCCTCCTTCTCTCTCTCTCCTCTCTCTCTCTATCTCTCTCTCTCTCTCTCTCTCTCTCTCTCTCTCCTCCTTCTCTCTCTCTCTCTCTCTCTCTCTCTCACTCTCTTCCTTTCTCTATCTCCTCTCTCTCTCTCTCTCTCTCTCTCCCTCTCTCTCTCTCTCTCTCTCTCTCTCTCTCTCTCTCTCTCTCTCTCTCTCTCTCTCTCTCTCTCTCTCCAGTGATCTCACTTGGTGAATATGTGAACATGGTTCTTAGCTTTTATTGGCTATCCGAGCACATAGGGCAAAGTATTGCGGTTTTTTACCACAGTTAAGATCCTCCTGGCGTAACTACCTCACCTTATCTCCAATTGGTCATTAGACTGTATCTGGTTAAGACCGGGACAATATATAAATCATCCGTAATCAGGACGAAGAGCCTAATTACTAAATGCTGAATCATCTGGAAGCTCCAAAAATTCGTATCAAATATCCACCGATTTACCTCATAACATAGGGTCATTTATCACCATAATGTGATGTTACGTGTCCCATATTTTGAATTTGGCTCTAAAAGACATCATTTCAAATCTTTTAGTTAGTCTTATTGATAGGTTTCTGACTCTTAACATGTAGAAATTCGATTGGTTTTCTAGTTAACTTTATCCTCCTTACTGGGTTATCCGTAAAATCTATTTATAATTTTTATAAATATAGTCAATGTACTTTGTAAAATTCTACTTTCTGATGGTGGAAAAGTATTTGGTATACCTGGCAAAAAGTAGTGAGATTTATCGTCTCGCCTCTATATGAGATGGATCATTCTAGTATCGTCACATTCACTTTAACCTTTATTAGGGTAAAAATCATTTGAAGATGAAGTCTTTATTGATTCTACAACTTTTTGTATTTTGGAATTTTCTTAAGCCACAGTCACACCAATCTTACAACCTGTTTCCGACCACCGTCGACCGAAGCTCAAGCGATTGGTCGGCGACACAAAACCTATGCAACTGAATTGAAATGGAAAAAGTTGATGTGGTTGACAAGATGAAAATCTATATACTAAGGACTATTCAGTATGTGTTGTAATATATCTATCTATCGATCTATCTATTTATCTATCTTATTACCGATTACCAGCGACTTCCAAAGACTACATGCAATTCGCCGGTGACAACCTGGGGTAGCCTACAAGGGTTATGTTTCATATTCAATAAAGTATTTGGTCTCAAATGACGTTTGCCTTGCCAAAGTTGTCTATATATGAGACCAATAAACATCTTTTATTACACGATGACTTCTCTGACCTTAATAGTAATTGAATGAAATAAAATTAACATTTGTTTCATAAATCAGTAAGTACTAATGAAAGAACAGTCATTTTTATACGTGTATCCATTATTGATATTAATAATATTATACACTAAGTGGATTTTGCTAATTGCTCCTAATTATTCAATTTGTGTAGTTTAATTTGCATAACTATGAGATATGTAATGAAAATAGATCTCGGAAGTTGATATTTTCTTCTCCAATTTATCGTTCTTTCTCCTCTTCCACCCTCTGTGTCACAGCATTACCCATAGACGGGTCATATATGAGCTCTGAGCTCTCTTTCGGGAGGGGAATAGATGTCGATCACGAGTCCAACACGTGATCCATAGGCCATGGTGAATCAAACACGCACACACACACACACACACACACACACACACACACACACACACACACACACACACACACACATATATATATATATATATATATATATATATATATATATATATATATATATATATATGACGCATCAGTCTCTCATGGAAAGGGGAAAAATAGCAACTATTGTTTCCAGAGTAAGGTGAATCATCATCGCAACATTTTTCAGGGAGAAGAGAAGAAAAGAAGAAAAGTGCTTAAGAATAAACAAAGAGGGGAGGGGAAAATATCGGCCCTCCATGAGAAAATGAGTAAAAAATTAAATAGTGATAAGGAGAGATATAAAGAAAATTAAGTAAAATTAAGGAAGGAAAAGGAGAAAAAATTAAAATATAATGTTTCAGAAAATGACACAGGGAATGAAGGAGAAGAGATTTAGGTTATTATTTGAAGCCATATGTTTAAAGATGAGAAGAGGAAATTGCTTCAAAGTAAGTGAAGGATAGTGTTGAAATGGCCACTGTCTATTAAAGAATAAGGGAATTAAATTAGTCATAGTTTAAAAAGCGGTAAAGCAGATATAAATGAAGAAGAAGGAAGAAGAAAAGAAGAAGCAAAAGAACTGAGAATCTCAGGCAAGACAGAAAGAATAACAATAAAACTTTATTTGAAGAGGAGGAGAGAAAAGAGAAGACTGAAGGAGGAGAGATACTGAGAAAATAAATAGTAATAAAGCAAAAAAAATAAAAAAAAGAAGAAGAAGAAGAAGTCTGTGATGCCAATTGGCTACCAGAAACTTCCTTCCAGAAAGCCAAGAGAAGAGCACCTGGAAAGTCTCGCATGATGATGTAAGAGAACATGTCGCTTTTGGGAAGGTTGATATGGTGAATCAGGACCCACCTTTACTCATGACACGAATATCACACACACACACACACACACACACACACACACACACACACACACACACACACACACACACACACACACACACACACACACACACACACACAGATAAAGAGAGATAGAGATAGATAGAGAGAGAGAGACACATAGAGAGAGAGAGAGAGAGAGAGAGAGAGAGAGAGAGAGAGAGAGAGAGTAAGTGGTGGACGTCTGGAATAAATTGGACGAAACAGTAGTATGTGCAAAAAAACATACAAGAATTTAAGAACAAACTAGATGCTGAAAGATACAAAGACGGGTCACTACGAGCATAGCTCCCTTCCCGTAAAATTACCTTACCTTACCGGGGTGCCGTATTGACTTGGACGTTGGCCACAATATAAACTAAATGGAGAAAGATTCTATATGAACGAAGGTAAAGAAATAAAAGACTGAGGTTTAGTAATAACAGAGAGGTTTCTTAAGTTATGTCATGTACCCAATGAAGTTCGTTTCTGTTTGTGAAAAAAGCTAATTTGATATCGTCACAAAAAGTTTATTTGATCAAATCTAGATTATTAGGTTTTTGTCTCCATCGGAATCGATGTTACAATCTCTGGAACCTTCTTTGTCAATACAATAGCTAATCTCCTACGTGTATGTATATGTATATATATATATATATATATATATATATATATATATATATATATATATATATATATATATATATATATGAGACTTATTGACCCACTGTCGGAGAATGAAATAAGATATATAGAAAATCTGTATATTTTCACCACTATCTGTGATCCTCTTCAGCAGAAAGTGGTCGAAATATGCAGATTTTCTGTCCTTATCTCATTCTCCGACAGTGGGTCAATAAGTCTCGTTTTACAAATCTGCTACTACTTATATATATATATATATATATATATATATATATATATATATATATATATATATATATATATATATATATATGCTAGGTTATTTTCATATATTTAGCTTAATTCAGCCAGGAAGCAAACACCTTTGTGTACGTATGACAGTTTTTCATAAGAAATATAATTACACGATAAAAATTTAGTCACGCCAGGAACAATGCAGAGCCTAGAGCAGATCAGCCTCGTCGCTTCATATTAGATAGAATCTCATCAGTTTTTCTGAGTTTTTAGAGTAGAAATGACTTCAGTTACAAACCACTCTTTTTCGTTTTTCTTCATCTCTTTAAATCCCGAAATGTCAAAGCACTTTCGCGTCATATATTAAGAAAGCGAATGGGGAATTAAGAGAAAATAAAATAATAAGAATACTGAATATTATTGAAATGTTCTTGGGGGAGTCTAGAATATCGTAAGAGAAGTACTCTAGTTATTCAAAATCATAACAGTTGACTTTAAACGAAACAACTGTGAAGCAGGTTTTAAAGTGGATATCAGGGACACATGAAAGCCGGTTTTCCACACTTGAAGGCGCAAATATGCATATTTGAATGCAAATACTGAAGTGAAGTTTGTTAAATATGCACTACGCCCACTCAGTTTCGTGCTGTATGAAAATTAAGCCATTCTGTTTAACATCTGGGCGTTAGTGTGAATGGGCGAATGAAGAGGGGAAGGGAGGTGGGAGTCTGGCAGGATTTGAGATAAGGTTAAGGTGTGAATGTTTTGTACGCGCACATATAGACACGTACACACACACACACACACACACACACACACACACACACACACACACACACACACACACACACACACACACACACACACGAGGAGTTGGGTGTGTGTGTGCGTGTAAGGTCACAGCATTACCCATAGATCGGTCATGTATGAGCTCTGAGCTCTCTTCCGGGAGGGAAATAGTTGTCGATCACGAGTCCAACACGTGGTGCAAGACCATGGTGAATCATACGCACGTACACAGACACACACACACACACACACACACACACACACACACACACACACACACACACACACACACACACACACACACACACACACACACACACACACACACACACACACACACACACACACACTATTGTAAACTCTCACCCACCGACGTGCTCAATCTTGCACACACGCACACTCACGCTGTTCAGGAAGTGACTTTGTAGAAGTTGCTTTATGCTGAAGAATATGTTATCAAGAGCTGATGTATACAGCCATAGTGGAGGTTGCATGTAGAGATCGGGGAGGAGTGGTCTATACGAGACTCCAAAGCGAAGGTGATTGTTAAAGGAAGAAGCTCTAAAGGTTGGGCGCCAAAGAAGGGGGAGAACAGAAGGGGGATTAGTTGTGTGTGTTGGGATGAGGAGGGTGGGTGGGATATGGATTCGTTGGGGAGGGGAGAAGGGATGGAGTGTAAAGATGGAGTTTGTATGGGTACTTTGTAGGCAAAAAGTATCGCTTTTATCTTTGGAGACAAAATCGTACAGAAGAGGGGGAAATATAAAGGTTGTAGAAGATATTTAAGGACAGTAGAAAGGAAGGGAAGTAGAAATTGAAAGTGATTAGTATTTTTTTTTTTTTTAGATTATTGTCCAGTTATACGAGAAAGATGCACGAACATTATACACTCAGTATCGGAAGGATTGTTTGTTATTTGTTTGTTTGTTATTATTTACTTGATTTTTGTATATCATTAGTTATCTGTCAATTTATTATTATTGACTATTTACCTGTTTGTTTATTATTTAACTATACTTACGAATTTATTTGATTTAATTTATTATTATATATGATACTGTAATTTTTATTCATTTTTCTTTTATCTATTTATCATTATTATAGTTTTTTCCGCATCCGACCTAGTTATGGTCCAAAAAGTCTCCTGTCGGCATGCTCCGCCTTTGTAATCCTTTTTAATCCTTTGATACTGTATGCTATAAAGGTTCAATTGAGGATTATAGACATTATTATAGTTTTTATTTATTATTTTATTGTTAATAACATTATTATAATTTTTATTTTATTTTTTTGTTTATTTATTTTTTTATTATTATGATTTTTTTTTCGCATCCGACCTAGATATGGATCAAAAGGTCTCCTGTCGGCATGCTCCGCCTTTGTAATCCTTTGTTAAGAGAAAGAAGATAGACTGTCATGATTTAAGGAGTTTGTTGTCACTACAGTGGAAAGTGACGAAAATACAAATGATTTAGTACAAGAGACACAGACAAGTATAAGTGGCTTCTCAGAGTTCTTCTTGGGATCTTTGGGAGATGTCTGTCTCTGGGTCGTAAATCTACGACATAAAATAGCCTCCTACGATCTCGTAAACCTCAACGTATCGTAAGTGTTTGACGATGAGAAATACTCTTTCTCCAGCTTCAGACAACAGGTACTGAAGTAGTGACGTCAGCTGTGGAATACATACATACATATACCAAAGGCTTTTTCCCCCTGGCACGGGGGTAGCCAAAAAAGAAAGCTGTGGAATACATTAGAAAATATATACGTAAAGGAAAAACAACGACAACAAATGAGAAAGACAAAGATGAAAAAATAGAAATAATGGAGTGAGGTGAATATAGTTAAAAGACAAAAAAATCATGAAAGAGTGGAAGAATTGTAAATACATATGGAAATACAAGCTGAGGAGAAGAGGAGGGAAAGAGAAACAGAATAAGAAAAAGAAAGAAAATAAATGTATCATTAACATGAAAATAATAGATGGAAAAGGATGAAAGAGATGGAATAGCAGTGTGGAAAAACGAAACTAAATAGAGGAAATTTGAAATGGAAGAGCCAAAAGGGAAGTGTATAGATGGAGGAAAGGGGTTGAAATAGATAAAATTGAAGGGCGTAGGAAGGGAATTGAAGTCGAAGGGTAGGATACGGAGGAGAGAAGAGAAAAAGAGATGACAAAGATGAAAACGGAGACAACGGGGAAGGGAGAACGAAGACGGGAAATGAGAAAATGAGAGAATGAGAGAACGAAGAGATAACAAAGCGATGGCCGATAGATGGTACAGGTATAGCAAAGGACAAAGGAGGAAGAAGATATGGAGGAGGAGGAGGAAGTTGAGGTGGAGGAGGAAGAAGAGGTGTAGGAGGAAGAGGTGGAGGAGGAAGAAGAGGTGGAGGAGGAAGAGGTGGAAGAGAATGAAGAGGTGGAGGAGGAAGAAGAGGTGTAGGAGGAAGAAGAGGTTAAGAGGTGGAGGAGGAAGAGGTGGGGAGGAGGAAGATGTGGAGGGGGAAGGATAGATTGAGGAGGAAGAAGAGGTGGAGGAGGAAGAAGAGGTGGAAGAGGAAGAAGAGGTGGAGGAGGAAGGAGAGGTGGAGGAGGAAGAAGAGGTGGTTGAGGAAGAAGAAGAGGTAGTTGAGGAGGAAGAAGAGATGGTGGAGGAGGAAGAAGAGGTGGAGGAGGAAGAAGAGGTGGAGGAGGAAGAAGAGGTGGAGGAGGAAGAAGAGGTGGAGGTGAAGAAGAGGTGGAGGAGGAAGATGAGATGGAGGTGGGGAGGAGGAAGATGTGGAGGGGAAGAAGAGGTGGAGGAAGAAGAAGAGGTGGAGGAGGAAGAAGAGGTGGAGGAGGAAGAAGAGGTGGAGGGGAAGAAGAGGTGGAGGAGGAAGAAGAGGTGAAGGAGGAAGAAGAGGTAGAGGAGGAAGAAGAGGTGGAAGAAGAAAGGGTGGAGGAGGAAAAAGAGGTGGAGGAGGAAGAAGAGGTGGAGGAGGAGGAAGAAGAGGTGGGGAGGGGGAAGAAGAGGTGGAGGAGGAAGAGGTTGAGGAGGAAGAAGAGGTGGAGGAGGAAGAAGAGGTGGAGGAGGAAGAAGAGGTGGAGGAAGAAGAAGAGGTGGAGGAGGAAGAAGAGGTAGAGGAGGAAGAAGAGGTGGAGGAGGAAGAGATGGAGGAGGAAGAAGAGGTGGAGGAGGAAGAAGAGGTGGAGGAGGAAGAAGAGGTGGAGAAGGAAGAAGAAGAGGTGGAGAAGGAGGAAGAGATGGAGGAGGTAGAAGAGGTGGAGGAGGAAGAAGAAGAGGTGGAGGAGGAGGAAGATGAGGTGGAGGAGGAAGAAGAGGTGGAGGAGGAAGAAGAGGTGGAGAGGTAAGAAGAGGTGGAGGGGGAAGAGGAGGTGGAGGTGGAGGAGGAAGAAGAGGTGGAGGAGGAAGAAGAGGTGGAGGAGGAGGAAGAAGAGGTGGAGGAGGAAGAAGAGGTTGGTGGAGGAGGAAGATGTGGAGGAGGAAGAAGAGGTGGAGGAGGAAGAAGAGGTGGAGGAGGAGATGGCTTATGGGAATAAGGTCAACCAGGGGAAGATGGAGGTAGAGTTGGAGGTGGTGGAGGGGAGGGGAGGTGGAGTGGGAGGTGGGAGGTGGAGGGGGGAGGTGGGGAAAGATGCCATCGAGTGTTTGCACTGGTAATGGGAATTCGAAGACCAAAAGAAAGACGAGACGACGAAGCCGTCTCAGGACGTGACATGCGCAAAACGACCGAAGAGAGTGAGGAAAAGAGGGGGGAGGGGATGGGGAGGGAGGGATAGAGAAGGAGGGGGAGATAGGGAGGGGGAGGGGGAGTTAGGGAGAGGGAGTAGGGAAGAGAGAGGGGGGGGGAGGGGGGAGAGAGGGAAGGGAGGAGAGAGGGAATGTGTGGGGAGGGGGAGAGAGAGGGAGGGGAGGGTGGAGAGAGGGATGGTTGAGTGAGGGATAGGGATGGGGAGAGGGGAGGGGGAGAGAGGGAGGAGGAGAGGAGGATTGAGAGAGCGAGGGGGGAATAAAGGAAAGATGAGAGGGAGGAAGGAAGAAGAACTGGTGACGAAATAAGAAGAGGAAATTGGGAGGAAAGAAGGGAAGATAGGAAGAGGGGGAAACGTGAAGATAGGAAGAGGAAAGAAAGGAAGATAGGAAGAGGAAAGAAGGGAAGATAGGAAGAGGGGGAAACGTGAAGGAATGGGAGGAGAGAGGAAGAGAGAAGAGAGGAGGAGGATTAGAACGAAGGTTAGGATATAAGTGAGAGAGAGAAAAAAGGAGATAGGGAGGGAGAGGAGGAGGAAGTGGAAGTGGGAGAGAGGAGGATAATTGAGGAAGGAATAGAAGGGGAGAAAATGGAAGGGAGTCAAGAAGGAAGTGAAAAGAATAGAAAAAGGGATGCAAAGGATAAAAAAATAAATAAATAAATAAAAAATCCAAAATCGGGACAACATAAATTTTGAAAAATCAAAGATGGACTCCAGATTTGAGTGATAGAAAAATCAAGTGTAGAGGAAAAGGGAAGAAAAAGATATAATAAAAACAATAAAATTATAATAAATTAGAAAAATAAATCAAAGAGGGACTCCAGATTTGAGATGAGGCAAAAAACAAGTGATGAGGAAAAGGGAAGAAAAAATATAATAACAATAAAATTATGATAAAAGGAGAAGAACGAATAGAAGAGTACATTGGACTTTCCTAAGAGCCCCCCCACCAAAAAAAAAAAAAAAAGTGATAATTCCTTACAAAAAAAAATTGTACAAGAAATATTTACTTCTAAAAAATTAAAAATAATAATAAAGAAAAAAAATAATAATGATAATAATGATGATAATGATAATGACAACAACGACGACGATGATGATGATGATTAATAATAATAATTAATAATAATAATAAAATCATCAGAGGGCTACATTTCCCGGTAGGCCTATTGATGGAGTTCAAATAATGAGCAAAAAAAAAAAAAAAAAAAAAGATAAGGCAGCTAAGAGGTTCCACGAAGATGTGGAAGTGTGTTATTGGCAGCCATTGTAAAAGGGTGAAGATGCAATATCAGGTTACAACGATAAATTACAAAATAAGTCACAAACTGTACTGTGTGGACGCATATGTTTTTTTCATTATTTTACTTGTTTATTTATTTATTTGTGTGTGTAATCTCCTTAATGAAGGAGTTCCATCGAAGAAAATATATATGCTTGAATGTAATGTGTATATGTTGGCATGTATGTATGTTTACGAGTGTATGCATCTTTGGATGTATGTATATACTTGTGTATGTACATATATATATATATATATTATATATATATATATATCATCTATTTATTTATGTGTATATGTATATATACATGCATATTTGTATGTATATGTATTTATGTATATGGGTTCTACCAAAGTCTACAGCGGTGACTGCGTTATTTATTTTGGCACATGTCCTTTCTGTTTTTCTGACAAGAAAATCAATTTTCTTCCTTCAGAAGAATTCCAAATTCCGTGTCGAGCTCTCTAGATTCCTTGCTGCTCAGAGCGAACCATCTTCAAATAAATGTAGTCGGTTGGCGGGTGAACTTTTCTTAGACCTGATGAATGCGTATGACACAGTAACGAGACTGGCTGACGCCTGCGTGATTGTAGCAATCCCCTCTCTGTTTCCACGTTACCTTTTGTCCCCAATTCAACTTCTATTTGTCCTGACGCCTGTCTGTGTGTCTACCTGATCAGCGTAGTCTATCGTATAGAGAAAAATAGTAGGTACATGTTCAAGAAGTAAGAGAAAGTAGTGACATTCACATGCCAAAAGCAGTGGATATCAAGGCAAAGTTAAAAAAAATCATGATGTACAGTATATATCAAAAGGATATGTATATAGTAATACACATATACAAACACGCACACACACATATATATATATATATATATATATATATCTATTTCGTCATAAATATATTCATAGATAAATTCATTTACTTATTTTCAATTTACTATATATACAAATATTAATTCACTTCTTTATTTCCTTATCTAGTTGTTTATTTCTCTTGTTTATTTCTCTATTTTATTTCATTCGTGCAATAACAATACTTTTCGATCAAATAATGGCATGCACATCGACGGACAGAAACTCAAAAGACGGATGTATAGATCCTCATTAACGAATAAGTAATTCTTGCTACCATTAAATCAGAATCCGGTTGGTCTGACATGTTTCTTCAGGATCCTTTTTCTTTCACTTTATTAACGTCAGGATCTCCATACTAATGATGACCAACATTATCTGGATGATCATTATATCTTTCACTAATGTCCATATTTTCCCTTCTATCCTCATCACTAATGTTATTATTTTTCTTAATCTTGTTGTGATTTTCGTCATTACTAAAACATTTTTTCGTGTGGGTTTATAATATTAACTCTACGGTCGACAATGTCGCCTGAACACAGCGTCGACATGACGTCATTGCTTTAGTATACTCTGATTGGTGCACTTTCTTATTGTCCCGAAATATCAGCTTTCCGGATTCCTTCCCATTTGGCAGTCATTTTTACTCATTAAGATGTCTATTCATAACCCTGTTTTTACTGCCCTTGTTGCTGCTTAACCCCAAAGAAAAGATGCAGTTTTTGTGTTTAAGCTTTTATCACTAAAGAAAAGGCTACCGTAAATAAAACACGCCTGAATAGGTTTTTGCCGCGCCATCCTGCATTTGCGACGAGACAAGCAAAAAATAATATATTATGGACAAACAACATCCTGTGGTACTCCACTCCACCTTCTCCTCCTCCTCCTTCTTCTCCTCCTCCTTCTCCTCTTCCTCCTCCTCCTCCTCCTCCTCTTCCTTCCGTTTCCTTCACCATTTTCCGTGACTCACTATTGAGAATGTGCTTAGCAAAGTTCTAACTCTCGTATCTAACATGCTCCCTTACTAACTTCCTTCCTCTTTTTGAATAAGCGAACATTTCTTTATCTATTAATTAATTTATTTATCTATATTTATCTAAACTGATTAAAACAACTGGTGGTAGACAAGGAAAAGATAAATGATAATATTCACAGAAAGATCATGATTCAAGAGTGATTTCATAGCCTGACTGCTGAAACGTGATTAAACAAAATCAACTGACGACTTAATGGGACACAAACTTCAACCTCAGTGAAAAGATTGACCGCCTCTCTGCAATTCACGTCGCACATTCACTGCCATCAAATGATTTCATTATTTTTGGTGATTAATTTAGTCTCTGAGTTAAATCTACATCAAGTTCACCGTTTTCTTTTCATGGTCTTCCCAAATCCTCCTCCTCTTCATCCTCCCATCTCCTCCTCTTACTGTAATTCTTTATTCTGTTCATCCTCCTCTAAGCTCTTTCTAGTTTCTTTTCCTCTTCCTCCTCCTCCTAGCTCCTCCTCAAGTTCTTTTTCCTCCTCCTCCTCCTCCTCCTATGTCCTAGCTTCTCCTAGCTGATTCTCTTCACTAGTTTCTTCTTCTTCTAATTCCTCTTCCTTCTCCTCCGGCTCCTAACTCCTCCTAACTCACTCTCCTCTTAATCTATCTCTTATAACTCCCCTCTAGTTCCTCTTCCTCTTCCTAGGTATTACTCTTTCTAGCTCCTCGCCATCCTGGTTCCTTCTTCTCCTAAGATCTCCTCTTGGAAAATCCTCCATCGACAACAGACTTCGTAGTTCATCTTTGTTGCCACCCGTACGTACCGTCACTTTCACCTCACCTTTTCTTCTTCACTTCCTTCTAAATCTAACCAGTCACGCTAATCATTCCATTTTATCAAGTTTTAGACTGTTAGTTATGATCTTTTCATTTCTAGTCTTTATTTCTTTCACCTCACAATATTTTCTCTCTATGAGGATTATATCTTTCTTCAGTCATTTCTTATAGAGAGTGTTTCACAGGAATCCCACTTTCAGACAATGGGAATTGCTAATGACTACTTGTCTTCTGTTACTTTTTCTACAGCGTGCTCTCAAGGAATCTCGCCAAGAACACTTAATGTGGGTCTTAGATCAGTTTTCCAGTGATGTCATGATTTTTTAGTCCAATGATATTTAATGTTATATTAAAAAACTTCCCCTAAGGGTGTGATCTTACAATCGTGATCCAATTGAATTTTCTCCTCAAGGTTTTCTCCGGTTAAATCCGCCGCTACAACTCCTCATGCAATACTGCTTACTCAAGCAATCTCGAATTCACTGCACACTGACTTAGTTTACATGTATACATCAGCAAAACATAAAGTAATAAAATCAAGTCCCCAATCCCCTGTTTAAAAACATAAGACTGAGAGCGAACTGTTGTTTACAAAACAGGCAACTCATAAAGATGAAATCCTCACCATCTACCCTTTTATCTACCCCATTTATCTACCTATATCTACGAGACTCATTTACGAGCCTCTTACAATCCTTGTACTTCGACGTCCTTCTCCGATCTCATTTTCGACTTCCACCTTCGAACTCCTCTTCGGCCCTCTCCTCCTCGTTCTCTTCCCTCTCTTCCTCCTTCTTTTCCTACTCCTAGTTCTCCTCTTATACCTGTTTTCCTTCTCCTCCTCTTCCTCCTCTTCCTCCTCCTCCTCCTCCTCCTTCTACTTCTTCCATTGACCTCCTTCCCGATCTCCCAAACCTATTTCAGACTATTCTTTCTCTTTTTAGTTCTCATCCTCCTTCTCTTCCTCTTCCTCCTCTCCTTCTCTTCCGACTTCCTCCTTCTTTTCTTACTCCTTCTTCATCTCCTCTCTTCTTCCTCCTCTAAACTCTTCCTCACCTGATCTACTCCTTTGACTTCCTTTTTGGACTTCAAGAGTCTTCGGTTCTTGGCAGAGGCGGAGACGAGGACCAGAAGAACATCACAGAGGAACAAACTTGATGATGCCAAGTCATGTAAGCGATCAAGAAGAGACATATTATTTTTTTCCTTCTATTTTTTTCTATTTTTTTCTTTTTTCATTTTTATTTTATTTTAGTTTCCTTTCGCTTATTTTTTTACCTACCTCCCTCACATAGTTTATCTTTCTCTATTTTTCATTTTGTCTTTGGAAGATATTTCTTATCTCCTCTCGTTATTTCATAACCATTTCACATTTCTATTCAATTCTCTTTCTCGTTCTTCGAAGTTGATTCTTTCTGTTTTATTTCCCTCATTGTCTATTTCTTTTATCCTTTTTTTTTTGACTCCTCAGATTTTTTATCCTTTTCTCAATATATTTTCTCTTTTGATTTACATTTCATTCAAAGGGATAATACCTAGAGACAAAAGAGAAAACTGTGAAAGAGAGAAATAGAAGAGAGAGAAGTAAGAAAGAGTGGTGAGAGAGAGAACTGATAGAAAATGGAGATGAAAGAGAAAGAGAGAGGGTGCAGAGAAAAAGAGCTAAGAGAGATGGAGAGAGATGGGAAGGAGGTGAGAGGAAGGGAAACGAGAAAGAGAGGAAGTGAGAGTAGAGAGAGAGTTAGTGAGGGCGAGAGTTAGTGAGGGCGAGAGTTAGTGAGGGCGAGAGTTAGTGAGGGCGAGAGTTAGTGAGGGCGAGAGTTAGTGAGGGCGAGAGTTAGTGAGGGCGAGAGTTAGTGAAGGTGAGAGTTAGTGAGGGCGAGAGTTAGTGAGGGCGAGAGATAGGGAGGGCAAAATAAAGGGAGGTCAAAATATAGGGAGGTCAAAATATAGGGAGGTCAAAATATAGGGAGGTCAAAATATAGAGAGGTCAAAATAAAGGGAGGTCAAAATATAGGGAGGTCAAAATATAGGGAGGTCAAAATATAGGGAGGTCTAAATATAGGGAGGAGAAAATATAGGGAGGTCTAAATATAGGGAGGAGAAAATATAGGGAGGGCGAGACATAGGAAGGCCTAAAGGTAGGAGAGCGGAAGAGAGACAGACAGACAGACAGACAGACCTGACAGACAGAGATAGACAGACAGACAGACAGAGAAAATGAGACAGAGAGAGAGAAGGGAATAAAGAGAAAAAAGAAGCGAGAGAGAAAGTGAGAAAAGAGGAAACGAGAGAGGGAGTGAGTGAGTGAGGAAGGAAGAGGACCCGTATGGAGACCACTAAATGAATTCTAACGGACGGGCACAAATCAAATCGATCAGAAAGCCCTTAGACAGACGGGGCTACAAGCCCACACAATTAACGACGCCAGAAGTGTGTTTGGTGTCAATTTTCATCGAGTGTTTCTCGTATTTCTTCGACGATAACCAGTGCTTCTGTCCTTAGGGACATTATCGCGACGAGGACGAGATATGGAAAAGAGCAGAACGGAGGGAGAAGAAAAGAATTTATCAATATTCTTTATTTTTTATTCATTTTTATCTATTCATTTATTTATTCATTTTGTTTTATTTTATCTTTATTTTCATTTTTATTTTTATTTTATTTTTATTTATTTATTTTATTTCATTTTTTATTTATTTATTTTAATTTATTTATTTATATATGTATTTTTATTTTTATTTTATTTTATTTATTTTCATTTATTTATATATGTATATGTATTATATATAATATATATGTATATGTATATATATATATTAGTAGGGATTAGTTTCCAATTGTGAAATATTGTCGTGTGAATCTGGTCCGTGGGGGTATTTCTATAGACTATAGAACTACTGCATGAAACTAATGTAGTCATTATACAAGAGTGTAGAGGTGTTGCACATTGCTAGTTTTGATAAATCGGTACATTTCTTTGAGAATAATAATCACTTTAATTCGACTAGTATTGAATAACTATCATATACTAAAACAGCGACATCGCCTTTGAGCATTTTATTCTTTATTATTTTGTTTAGTAGAAAGAAGGTCTCTAAGTTAGAATTGGTCTACAAACACATAGACACTAAAGCCAGTAAGATAATTTTTTTTTTTTTTTGTCCAATGATTATGATTAATTTCTATGTTTTCGTTTTCAATTTTCAATTCCCATTCTCCGATAATACTTTCTAGATTATATGCCACAGCTTTGACATAGGACTGCAATCTAGATTATCCTAAAGCCCATATGTAGAACTAGTCTTTGTCATTTATCAACATTTAGTAATATCAGTTATGAAATTGATGAAGTGTACGAAACACCGTAACACTGTTTTGTAATTATTTGATCAATATATTAGGCAGACGTACGCAAAACTAGCTACACTTAGAAAAAAATCAAAATCTAAATTGTTCTATGAAACGACGAATTCAGTCTCGATTTGTTCGCTACTCGGGTATATGTCTACTAGATTACATATTTACTTGACGTTTATCTGTACGTTCATTCTAGACTAGGGGTTCTTAACCTTTTTTCTCCAATTCCCCACTTTTTAGTGAGCCAACTCTCCATTTCCCACCGCTTTGCTTTTTTGTGCCATTTGTTGACATTTTTAACCCAACAGCGTTGTCACTTTTACCCAAACATGACTTACAATACCTCATATATTGGTTGTTTTTGTTATCAAAATAGTCTGTAAATGGTTGTGAATTGTAAAGTAAGTCAATATTTGGATGTGATGTATTAAATTTTGAAGCACTATCGATTATTTGTGGGGGGAAACAAATTCACGAAATGTGACAACAAGAAGACACCAGAAACAAACAAAAAGAAAAAAAAATCGAAAAAAAAAAAAAAAACACTGGTTCTTCTGTCCGCCCGGCCATTCCCCACTTGGCAACTCCGCCATTCCCCACCAGTGGGGAATTCCCCACAGGTTAACAACCACTGTTCTAGACACTCAAGTTCACATAAGATGGTAGGAAAAACAAAACAAGATAGAATAATATATAAGGGAACACATAGCCCCCTTTGCGAGAATCACTCTCAATTGAATCCCCGTAAACTCGCATCTCTTATGCATTGAAGTCGCCGATACACAGAAGTCATGTTGAGAACATAAAGAGAAACTTTGCGTAAACTCTTCCACAGGTTCTACCCAATAATACAAAAGAAAACGTGCAACTAATCACATAATGGAGTTCAGAAATGCGTAATTGGGTTTGCTACTGCTGTCAGAACACGTGGCGTCTCGTAACTTAATATCGGAAGTAATTCTCACCTGATTTTTGCCTACATACTGAAAAGAGTGGTAAAGCCATTCTCTCCCCCACCATAACATTGTTTGTATATATATACATACAATATGTATATATATATATATATATATATATATATATATATATATTGTGTGTATGTGTGTGTGTGTGTAACCAGTAAATATTTGAATGCACGTGTGTATGTGTGTATTCATATTTTCCTAAAGCAAAGTATAATTTTTGTGTTATCATGTGTTCTATAGAGAAATGGACTCTCTTCACTTACAATACGTCTTTGGTCGACTTAGTTCTACATTCTCTTATCAAAATTCTAAACATTTCTATTCACAAACAAGCCTCGGTTTCGGGGTGATAACAGAATATTCACTTGTTCTAACAATCACCTTCAGGATCGGTTGGTGTGTGTGTGTGTGTATTCACTTGGTCTTTGGATCACATGTTGGACTCGTGATCCACCCAACTCCCCGCCCACGAGAGTCAGAGTAACGACCCGAAGCGCAGCGGTACCGAAATAATTTCGGCCCTGGGCAGGATTCGAACCAAGCACTACGGGCACCACCATGCTAGTAGTTCAGCGCTCTACCAACCGCGCCACCGAGTCGTGTGTGTGTGTGTGCGCGCGCGCGCTTGCGTCTTTGTAGTTTCAGTTATTGAAGGGCTAAAGAGGGAATTCCCCTTAAGATTTTTGTTGTTGATGAGGTTTCACTTAGCTGCATAGAATCGCCTGGTTGCACAGACACCCAGTACACTGTAACAAAAACACTTTTCCCCCTTATAAAAGGGGTAGCAGAGTCCAAGCATACACACACACGACATGAAACCGATGTTCATAAAAAAGTAAGATACATACATACATATACCAAGGCTTTTTCCCCCTTACAAGGGAGGTAGCCAAAAAGGGAAAGGCAATCATTTCCACCCATTCCATCCCTGAATACACTCCACATCCCTCCACCCTCCCTCTTATCTGAGCACCTCCTGGTGATAGATAAGATAGAATGAAATTAAATACTTGTCAAAAACCGCCCCCATCCACGTCTCCTGTTGATAAAGGATTATACCTTACATTTTCTGCACTGCTTGGATGAAAGGAAATTAAGCTAGTATAAACACACAAAAAAACTCAATCTGTGGTCTAAAGTACTGCTCGGATGAAAGAAAATTAAGTTAGTATAAACAAAAAACAAACTCAATTGGTAGTCTAAAGTACTGCTTGGATGAAAGGAAATTAAGCTTTTATGAACACAAAAAAATCAATTAGTGGTCTAAAGTAATAGAGGTTCAATTTTTTTTCTTTCTCTATGGGGGGGTCCTCAAATGAATAAAATCACATTGCGGCAGCTTTGAATAAATGCTAAAATAAAATGCAGTAAAAGAGATGAAGTGAGGAGGTCTTTAAGGTATTTTTGAGTTAGCAAAGGACGGCAAAAGCTCATTCAAGCCACCCTAACTTCTGAGGAGGACAAATATTACCTTTGAAAATGTGGAAGGCTCTGAATTTTATGTCTAGATACAACAACCTACTAGCTTAATGAACAAACCCTTCCTTGGACTTTTTTCGCATCTAACGAGGCCAAGAAGGTCTTTGGAAGTCGAAGACGTAGTGGGACTTCGGAAGACGCCGAAGACCAGGAGGGACTTTGGTGGACTCAGAGTCCTAAGAGTCTGCAGAAAGATTCTCCTTCGTTAAGTTCGACGAGAGTAGGTTCCTCTAAAGGACTTCGGGAGACCCCAAAGACCAGGAGGAACTTTAATGGGCCGAAGCCTAAGAGTCTGTAGGTCTGTAGGAAGATTCTCCTTCGTTAAGTTCGACGAGAGTAGGTTCCTCGGAGGGACTTCGGGAGACTCCGAAGACCAGGAGGAACTTTAATAGGCCGAAGCCTAAGAGTCTGTAGGTCTGTAGGAAGATTCTCCTTCGTTAAGTTCGACGAGAGTAGGTTCCTCGGAGGGACTTCGGGAGACTCCGAAGACCAGGAGTGACTTTGGTGGACGGAATCCTAAGAGTCAGCAGGAAGATTCTCCTTCGTTAAGTTCGACGGGAGTAGGTTCCTCGGAAGGACTTCGGGAGACTCCGAAGACCAGGAGGAACTTCGGTTAATGGAAGCCTAAGAGTCTACAGGAAGATTCTCCTTCGTTAAGTTCGACGGGAGTAGGTTCCTTGGAAGGACTTCGGGAGACGCCGAAGACCAGAAGGAACTTCGGTTGACGGAAGCCTAAGAGTTTGTATGAAGATTCTTCTTCGTTAGGTTCGACAGGAGTAAGTTTCTCCCCTACCCCAAAAATTAATGGTTGAGTAGTTTTAGCAAACGTTTGTTGAAGGTGTGTGAAAAGTATGTTTAATAACTGCAATATTGGAAATTTATAAATGTAAAATCAAATACAGTGACAAAATGAATTAATTTTAAGTAAACAATTCTCTTGCAATGCGATGCTAAGTAAAGAATGCAATACAAACTTAAAACAAACTTTTGACAAAGTTTGAAAGAAAAAGTACTATTTTCTCTCACGTATAAATAAAATGCCTAAAACTATATAGATAGCGTTCTTTATGTATGGTCTATGTGAATATATATTTGAAATATCCTAAAGAAGAACACTGTATCATCCCATACTTCAAACATGAATGCTAGTATGCATGTTATGTAACAACTTTTCAACAACAGTTTGTATAACATTTGCTTTCGGGGTGGGGGGGGGCTAGACTTCGGTGGATGGAAGCCGCAGGACCTTTAAGAAATTTCTTCGTTTAGATGGACGAGAGTACCCGTAGGTCCCTGGAAATCAGTGATCGAAAGATTCTGTATCTTGGAGAGGTTTCTTAATTGTTATGGACAAAAGAGGGAGGGTCTTAGACTGTAATTGACGGGTCTCAATACCTGTAGAGAGCCCTTCTTCTTCTTCTTCTTCTTCTTCTTCTTCTTCTTCTTCTTCTTCTTCTTCTTCTTCTTCTTCTTCCTTTTTATTATTATTATTATTTCTTTTTATTATTTTATTATTATTATTTCTTTTTATTATTTTATTATTATCATTTCTTTTTATTATTTTATTATTATTATTTCTTATTATTATTTCTTTTTATTATTATTATTTTTTTGCTATGGTCAACGTGAAGAGGTTCCTGTGAAAATTGGTTTAACTAGAGGACTCAGACCTTACGGTGTTATCATCATAACCCAAGGGAAAGAAGGAAGTAGGGAGGTGGGGATAACAGGGTGGTAATTCCTCTTCTCCTTGATAAAGAAAAAGCAGAAGAGGTAGTTCATGTCGCGAGCGTCGACTCCTATTGCGTTTCAACCGTAAATCAAAAAAATATCTTAATTGTCTGACACTGTGCGTCTATCATTAAGATAAAATATGAAATAGAACAAACCTGCGTGAGAAAACTTTTGTACATTTTAGATAGCTTGATCATAATACGCGCAGTGTCTGTCATTTCAGAATTATCATAATAATGTCCATCATTTAAAAGATAACTCATGAAAACGTTTGTTTTGGACCAAATATGTCTGAATAGTTACATGTTCTGGTGATGATGACGTAGTTTGGTATAAATTACCCCCTATCGTAAGGCTAGGACGGTGCTCCTCACAGAGGACTTTGTAGCTTAGAATTTAATGACCCATGCCCTTGGTTCAGCTTCGCCGGTGGCAGGACTCGAACCGCCATCCCCTCGACCCTCTCCTTCTGTGGTGGCTGTCTTGTTTCATTGATTATTTTCTTAACTCTGCCGAGCTTACCAATAACAATATTTCCCAGAGCAATAGACGAGAGGAAAATTCTCTGTTGTCGATAACTGTAAGAGGATTTGCATAATGTAAGAAGATCGTTTACATTTGTGAAGGATGCTAACAACATCAAGGATACCTGATCCTAACGAAAGTATAGTCATTTGCCTTTTATGGTGGTGGTAGTGTTTTTATTGTGTTTTTATCATTTTTGTATATTTCTACAACATTTTTGCCTTATTAGCTTTTTATCTATCTTTTTTACTGTCCATAATAACACTTTTTAACTGTGTTATTCAAAATCTAAATAACTAATCCAATTTGTAAAAAAGATAAATTCATCATGATCCTGTGCAGACTACTAGTTAATTAACATTGCCAAGACAAGAAGAGGTACTCGTTTTCTCTTTCTGGCAATGTATATCATTATCACGAATTTTTAACATTTTTCATATTTCATAAATTTCCATAGCGCACAATCAGGCACTCTCTAGTATTTATGAATAAGAAAACGGATGGACAAACACGCTTGTGTACACACACACACACACACACACACACACACACACACACACACACACACACACACACACACACACACACAAACACACACACACTCGTTGCCACTGTTGGTAGAGCGCTGAACAGGGAAGTAGAAGTGCTCCCAGTACCCAGTTCGAATCCTACCCAGGGCCGAAATTATTTCGGTATCGCTGTGCGTCGGGTCGTTACTCTGACTCTCGTGGGCGGGGAGTTGGGTGTGTGTGTGTGTGTGTAAGGTGATAGAATTACCCATAGATCGGACCTACGAGCTCTGAGCTCTCTTGCAGGAGGGAAATAGCTGTCGATCACGAGTCCAACACGTGATCCAAAGACCAAGTGAACACACACACACACACACACACACACACACACACACACACACACACACACACACACACACACACACACACACAGACACACACAATTCTCCATGACAAAAAAAAATACATAACATTATCTAACATGACATTACATAAGGGCAAACGGGAAGCTAAATCAATAATCAATAAATCACATCACATGAGCAAAAAATACATGTCAGATGGCTAACAATATTCAATATTTTCTATTCCATTTATACCTGATGAGCATGCCGTACATTTATCACGTGCTCTGTGCTCTTCCATTGTCTTCGGAAATTGCATATGCATAATCAAATTTGCACGTCTTAATTCATTTGTGATCGTATTTCTTGATATCAGCTTTTTCGTCCCTTCCATTTACAGAAACACTCCCTTCTCGCCTAATGGACAATTCTTCTGTGATATATATTAGCTGAACAATTATTGAATATTCTTCATTTTTTTTTTTTTTTTTTTTTTTTTTTTTAAGAGTTCAAGAACATTCTTTGTTATTATAGGCTCGTATTTTATCTGTGTTTTTATGCTTTTTCCCTGTTTATTTTTGTTTTTGTTTTTTTATTATATGTTATCTCAGATAATCTTTTTCCTCTTGTTTTTTTTCAATTACTATTTTTTTTTTTCGATATACGAGTTTTTATATTTGTGTAATTTCAGTTCACCTTTTTTGTCGATATTTTCGAAATTTCATTAATGTTTTCTTATATATAGTTTCAGTTTATTTTTATTTTTCCTTTTTCATTATATGTTATCTCAAATAATCTGTTTCCTCTTTTTTCAACTAATTTTTTCTATTATTTTCGATATATGAATATATATTAATATATATACATATATATAATCAAATTTGTGCAATTTGAGTTTATCTTTTTTCTGATATTTTTGAATTTTCATTAAGGTTTTCTTATTGTATATAATTTGAGTTCATATGATTTGTTTTCTTTTTCTCCACTTGGATTTATTTCATGATTTGTTTGTTTTTACGTTTTTTTTTCTTGTTCTCAATTTCGTCTTTTTGAATACTTATTGCTTGTTAGCTGTTTAATATAATAATCATTTCATATACCGTACTTTGCTTTACTTATTCAACTCCATTTTGATTTTCTAATATTTCTTTTTGTTATTCTATATAATTTCGTATTTGTCTTGATTTTTCTATTTTCATTTCTAATGTTTTGTAGTGTTCACTATCATACATGATATCGTATATTTTCTTTTGTTCTTTCTTATTTTTATTTTCTAATATTCTATTGACTGTTATACTATATGAATTCGTATATAGCTTTTTATTATATACTACAGTCATCTTTTCCATGTGTCCAAACCATCCCAATACTCTTTCATCAACCCTATCTCCCAGCTCCCTTTCCACCCCTGTTCTCCTCCTCACCTCCTCATTTCTCACTCTATCTAGCCTAGTAACCCCCATCATACTTCTCAGACACTTAATCTCAAACACATTCAAGCTCCTTCTCTCCTCCTCTCTTATATTCCAGGGTGCTAAGATGGGAGGGAGGGTGGAGGGGTGTGGAGTGTTTTCGGAGATGGAATGTGTGGGAATGATTTTATGCCTTTTCCTTTTTGGCTACCTCCCTAGTAAGGGGGAAAAAGCCTTGGTATATGTATGTATGTATGTATGTATGTATGTATGTACAGTCATCTTATCATCATATGTATAGGATGTGCTCTCCTCTCTCAAATTCCCGCTTCATCTTACTCATTAATTTAATGTCATGAGTATGTCATAACTACGTCATAACTACGTCATAACTCGCGTCATAACTTCTTTTTCCTTCCCTTTCTTCCCCGCAAATATCAATTTCTTTGAATCTTGTAAGAGCTGGGTTTTACTGCGTTCTCTCGCCACTTCCTTCTCCACTTCCTTCCTTCCTTCCTTCCTCTCCGTCTTCCTTCACGCCAAGTCAAGGCATGAGTTCATTCTTGCTGTTGTTGTTGTTGTCGTCGTCGTCTTTGTTGTTATTGGTATTATTGTTGTTGTTGTTCTTGGTGTTGTTGATGTTCTTGTTGTTTTCGTTGTCGTTGTCGTCGTCTTTGTTGTTATTAGTATTATTAATGTTGTTGTTCTTGGTGTTGTTGTTGTTTTCGTTGTCGTTGTCGTTGTTATGTTATTGTCACCGTCATTGTCATTGTCATTGTCAGTCATTGACATTGTCAGTCATTGACATTGCCATTGTTACTGTCATTGTCATTGTCATCGTTATTGACACTGCCATTGTCATCGTCATCGTCATTGTCATCGTCAATGCCATTTTCATTATTATTGTCATTGTCATTGTCATTATTATTGTCATTATCATTGTCATTGTCCTTTTCTTTGTTGTTGTTTTTGTCTATGTTTTTGAGATCATCGTCGATAACACTATACCATTATTAATTATACGTTCTTGTCGATACTGCAGGGGTCTTGTTAATGACATTAACATTGTTATTGTCGTTGTTGTTACCGGCCCTCTCTCTGTTATTGTCAACAAGATTTTTGTCTCAGTAGTCGCCTTATAGACTACTCTTCCTACTTTAATCTATCTTCTCTTCGTCTTCCTCTTTGTCCTCCTCCTCTTCCTCTTCTTCTTCCTCTTCCTCGTCCTCGTCCTCCTCCTCTTCCTCGTCCTCCTCCTCGTCCTCACACCTCGTTCTCGTCCTGGTTTTCTTCCTTATTCTCATCGTTGTGTTCTTTATTCTTCTCCTCTTCTTCCTCCTTAGCCATCCCTGTTCTCTTCTTACTCCTCCCCCTCCTCTTCCTCCTATTTCTCCTCCTCCTCTCCTCCTCTTCTTCCTCCTCTTCCTCCTCCTCTTCCTCTTCCTCCTCGTCTCTCTTCCTCTTCCTCGTCTCTCTTCTTCTTCCTCCTCCTCTCTCCTCCTCCTCTCTACTCCTCTTCATCCTCCTCTCTCCTCCTCTTCCTCCTTGTCTCTTTTCCTTTTCATCCTCCTCTTCCTCCTCGTCTCTCTTCCTCTTCCTCCTCCTCTCTGCTCCTCTTCCTCCTCGTCTCTCTTCCTCTTCCTCCTCCTCTTCCTCCTCATCCTCCTCCTCCTCTCACCCCATAATTCTCCAAAACTTTGCTTACTCCGCCATTATTCTTTGCTGACTTGTTTTCTTCTTGCATTTTTCTCACTATTTCCTCTCTCCATTTTCTTTCTTTTTATCACCTTATAAAACGATCAACCCACCTTTCCTCAATTATCATTTATTTTTGTTCCTTCACTTTAGAAGAGTTTCCTACGATTGGACCTGGAAGTAGTCAGTAGATTTATACAAAGTGTCAGTAGCAGTGAAAATGTAGTTTTCTTCAATAAAATCGGACGAAAAATATATTAACATGCACACACACACACACACACACACACACACACACACACACACACACACACACACACACACACACACACACACACACACACACACACACACACACACACACACACACAGTGGTAGCATGTGTGGGTACGTGTATGCGTGTAAGATCTGATCTCTCTTTCGGGAGGGAAATTGCTGTTGATCACGAGTCCAACACGTGGTCTAAGACCATGGTGAATCACACACGCACACACGAATTAAGACTTTGATATAGAGAGAAGCCCTTAAAGATCATAATATCGTTCCAGTTGGCAGTAGAGAATAAAAATACGTCTATTAAATAAGATCATCAGGGGCAGTCAGAATGAAATGTGTAAAGGCAGCCATTGTATGAAAATAATTAAAAAAGCTATAAGCTTCTAGATCTTACCTAACTTCTGTTCCACTCGATTAGACTTTTCTAATTTAGCTTGATCTCCTTCTCCCCTTTCCAAATCAAATTTGATATGTCTGTCTATGAAATCTAACCAACTCCTTATCTCATAATCCTAAGAGGTTCTGTATTCAGGTATAACAATCTTGATTTTAACCAGTTTCTGTTCCATTCGATTGTAATTTTCTATTTTAACTTGATCTTCTTCTCCTTTTCCAAATAGAATTTGATATGTCTGTCTCTGAAATCTGACCAACTCCTTATCTCATAATCCTAAGAGGTTCTATATTCACGTACAACCTTCTTGATCTTAACTAACTTCTGTTCCATCCGATTACAATATTCTACTTTAACTTGATCTCCTTCTCCCCTTTCCAAATCAAAATTGATACGTCTGTCTCTGAAACCTGACCAACTCCCTATCTCATAATCCTAAGAGGTTCTGTATTCAGGTGTCACTGTCCATTGCCTTCCGGTTTCATTTTCTTGATGGCGCGGTTTCAGTTCGTCCTCCTCTTGTCCTCGTACCAAATCTAATATGGTTGTCCTTGTAACCTGTGTGAACCTCCCATCTCATCTTACTAAGAGCAATAGTAGTCGGATGGCATGATTCAGTGTCAAATGATATGGTCTCCGAGTGCTCTCTTGTTTGTTCTATTCATAGCCACAAGGATGTTCATAGATATCAACAGGTTTATGAAGTTCGAGGTCCCTAAGATTATTTTTTTTTTTTTTTTTTTTTTTTTTTTTTTTTTTTTTGCAGAATTTGACAAAAAAAAATCTGGAAACCGAGACTAAAATAAATTTCTTTAAGGGAGATTTATTCCTTTTGGAGGTGATATGTATCCTTGAAAATTATTTAAGACAAATGAGGGAGAGTTGGGTGGGGAAGGGCAAACAAACTTGTGTTGGGAATGGAGTTTATTGCCCTAACGTTGCGACCAACTTGGTCTTCTTCAGAGGACTTGCTGCTATTCCCAACACATCTTCGTTTGCCCTTCCCCATCCAAATCTCATATATATACATATATACATATATATATATATATATATATATATATATATATATATATATATATATGTATATATATATATATAACTACTACAGAAACAGACTATGCCCGTAAGCTTCAACAAAAGGTGCGGAGAGTTTCAGTTGTCGAAGAGGAACTTGAGGATACTGAAATAGATCCAAGAACAAGTTTGAGGACCCAACTTTGTTCTATGGACCTTAGGAGCGTCCAAAAATCAGTGGCAAATTCCCAGACGATCCAAGAATTTTTTGAATATGCAAGAGTTGGCCAAAAGCCTCTTTAGGGTCTCACAGGAATGAAAGACCGGAGGAATTTTGGAGACCTGAAGTCTTCTTTGTTTCACTATCTCCTCTCTGACATTTGCTGAGGTGACATGTTCTATAGACCTACTCCTTTTTATATTTTGAAAATGTGGCAAAAAAGGCAGAAGGGAAAAATGTAAAATAGAAATACTTTAGTTCGAAAGGAACAGTAAGAAGGAGTTACCAATTTGTTATCAAGACACTGCACAAAGGGGAAAAGTCATGGAACGCCCTTTTCGAAAGAGTCTTGGTCGTAGGCATATGAAAAAATACCAAGAGGAAGACTCTCAGAGACTTCTACCGGAAGGAAATAAGTGGAGAACGTGAGGGCCGATTCTTGCGGTAGGTCTTTGAGTATGACGGGACGATGTATATAAAGCCCGTTATTGTGCTTTTTTCTCAGCATATGGAGCAAGTAATTCTCTAGTATGCAGAGACAGTACAATGTAGTTCAGTCCGAAGCTTTAAGAATCATTTAGATAAACACCTAAGCAAGATGCTGTAATGATTATCATTTATTTTATATTATGTTTTTCTTTTGTTATCATTTGTCTATTTGATTCTCATTTATTATTAGTTGTGTCAATTTATTATTATTTACTATTTACCTGCTTGTTTATTATTTAACTATACCTATGCATTTATTTATGTATTTTGTTATTTACATTATTATAGTTTCTATCTATTCATTTATTATTATTATGATTTTTGTCCACATCCGACCTAGATATGGACCAAAAGGTCTCCTCTCGGCATGCTCCGTCTTTGTAATCCTTTGTAAAGTTCTTCTTCCAACTAACCCTCTCGCCTTACTCTCCTTAGTATTGTTCTTACGAAGTTTATCTACCTTCTTTCTTAAAGACACTTTACCTCTACTCTCACCCGTCTCCAGAGGTCTTGCAGAACTCTTCCATCGAGCTTCCGGCGACTTCCTCTTGCGGAAGCTCCCCCGCTTGCAGAACCTTCCATCGACCTCCCAGAGCCCAATTCTTGCAGACGTTCCTCCACATGTTGATTTCTTCAGGCGCTGTTCTTTTAGCCCGACCTCCTCCCTCCCGTTCCCGAAGCTGTTCCTTAGATTGCCCCTTCCACGGCTTCATCACATCAGACGTTTTTTTTTGTTTTGTTTTTTGGTCCAGAAGCTCTTCTTACAGACTTCCTTCTGGGAAGAGGAAGACCAGCCAGTAATTTGACAAGTTAACTTGTTCCTCGTTTGCACGAACTTATTCCTTGTCTTCTTCTTGCTTGTTGATCTTTATGATGCGGTTTTCTTATTTGCTGAACTTCTTCGGGTATCATCCAAGGAAGGATATCCTCCCAAATGTGCTTACACGTGAATTTCTTAAATTATGGTCATGTTTTATTCATGTTTGAATACATCCAATTCTAATTTCGTGGGAAGACGATATAGAAGCACAGAGACCCGCTTTCCATCACAAAAAGACACAAAGAAAATATGCAACTTATTACACATGGGTGTAGGGACCGTGTATGTGTGTGTATGTGTTTGTGTGTGTGTGTGTGCGTGTGTGCGTGTGTGCGCGCGTGTGTGTGTGTGTGTGTGTGTGCGTGCGAAATTTGTGCATGTACGAGTTTCTGTGTGTTCGTACGTACATACGTATGTGTTCATCTATCCATCTATTCATTCACTCTTTCCACTCCTCTCCTTCCATTTTATTTTATTTTCCTCCCTCCTTTTTTTTTTTTTTTTTTTTTTTTTTTTACACTATGAAGCATTCGTTCTTACAAATCCCCAAGATACTGGAAACGAACCTCACCGTCTTCTTCCGAGGAACGCTAACTTCGAGGAGCTCCATATTCGACAGAACCCTTCGAAGTTTTTTCGGTCTTTTGGATCCTTCGAACTAACTTTTTGGATTCTTCGAAATAACTTTTTTCGATTCTTCGAACTAACTTTTTGGATTCTTCGAACTGACTTTTTGGATCCTTCGAAATGACTTTTTGGATTCTTCGAAATGACTTTTTGGATCCTTCGAACTGACTTCTGGGATCCTTCGAACTAACTTTTTGGATCCTTCGAATTCACTTTTTGGATCCTTCGAAATGACTTTTTGGGTCCTTCGAACTGACTTTTTGGATCCTTCGAACTGACTTTTTGGATCCTTCGAACTGACTTTTTGGATCCTTCGAACTGACTTTTTGGATCCTTCGAACTGACTTTTTGGATCCTTCGAACTGACTTTTTGGATCCTTCGAACTGACTTTTTGGATCCTTCGAACTAACTTCTGGGATCCTTCGAATTAACTTTTTGGATCCTTCGAACTGAGTTTTTGGGTCCTTCGAACAGACTATTTGGATCCTTCGAACAGACTATTTGGATCCTCCGAACTGACTTTTTGGATCCTTCGAACTGACTTTTTGGATCCTTCGAACTGATTTTTTTTATCCTTCGAACTGAATTTTTGGATCCTTCGAACTGACTTTTTGGATCCTTCGAACTAACTTTTCGGATTCTTCGAAGTGACTTTTTGGATCCTTCTAAATGACTTATCACCGGCCCAAAACCCAAAAAAATTCTTCGAAAGGACGTGGGGGGGGGTTACTTCTGTGCTTATGATGTTCTGTTCTATCACATCCTTCCTTTATAATTCATTTCTTATTACAAAACTTTAGGTATTTGTACATGTGACCATCCGCGTTTGATCAAAACTTTGGAAACTTTTTTGTTTTCTTAAGTAAACCGCCTTATCCAAACCTCTTGGATCTGAGTTGTTGTTGTTGTTGTTGTTGTTGTTGTTGTTGTTGTTGTTTGGGGGGAGGGGATCATTGAGGGGTAAAGACATGATCATACAGACGTGATCATACGAGTATGATAAACTGTTATCCCTAAGAACCAGCTCAATACAACATTAATCTAATAGTTTATACTATGCGCAGATGTATATAGTAGTAACGATAATGATAATCATGATAATGACCTTATTGATAATGGTTATAAAAGTGATAATGAAATAATGATAACCGTAAATAATGATAATAATAATGGCAATAGTAATAATGATGATAATAATAACAACGATGATGTAGATGATGTAGATGTAGTAAACACATACATATATGTATAAGATTAAAAATGTATATATGCATAGAAATGATGTAGAGGCATGTACGCATTATTTTGAATGACTAATAATATCATTTTTTCTTTTTTTTCTTTTTTCAGGTAATTCACGATCTTCAACATTTTGGAAACCAAGTGTCTTCCGTCAAAGGTAAAATGTCAAGTCAGAATTTTTTCTGTTTTTATTTATTTATTTTATCAATTTAATTTGTATTTTATCTATTTATTTTTCATTCTTTTTTTATTTATATCTATATATATTTATTCATTTACAATTAATTTTTAGAGTACCAATGGAAGTATAGACCCATTGCATTTTCTTTTCTGCCTACACAATTTTCGATCTTGTTCTTCACAATGTCACCTTTTCACTTCTTTCCGTTGTCTTTCTTCTCTTTTTGTGCGTTTGTTTGCATCTGTGTGTGTGTGTGTGTGTGTGTGTGTGTGTGTGTGTGTGTGTGTGTGTGTGTGTGTGTTAGGTGTGCGTGTTTATGTGTGTGTGTGTGTTAGGTGTGCGTGTTTATGTGTGTGTGTGTGTGTGTGTGTGTGTTAGGTGTGTTTGGTGTGTGTGTGTGTTAGGTGTCTTTGGTGTGTTAGGTGTGTTTGGTGTGTTAGGTGTGTTTGGTGTGTTAGGTGTGTGTGTGTGTGTGTGTGTGTGTGTGTGTGTGTGTGTGTTAGGTGTGCGTGTTTATGTGTGTGTGTGTGTTAGGTGTGCGTGTGTATATGTGTTTTATGTGTACTCGTGTGTTTGTGGGATTGAGTGTGCGTGTGTGCTTATGTGTGTGTGTGTGTATGTATGTATGTATGTATAATGTATGTATTTATGTATGCATTTGTGTGTGTGTGTCTGTGTCTGTGTCTTTGTGTCTGTGCTTGTGTTTGTGTCCGTGTGTATGTGTGCGTATGTTTGCAGGCAAATGTGTATTCGCTTGCTTAATAAATTATACGTAACTGTAGTATATAGGAATATATCTACACTCCAGAAACCCGGCTTTGTGTGTCTCTTAATGAAACTATTCTTTATTTGTTTTGTCTTTCTTGACTGAATTACTTTATTATCAAGATTATATTTGCAATTCGACGTCCTTTCCCGAAAACAAAAAAATATCTTCTAGATAGTCTCTGTGCGTAAGTTTGTACTAACGTACACGTATACAATTGTGTATACGTGTGTGTGAATGTTCACTTGTATTAATGTCTTTGTGATTTGGTATGATCTTGAATCAAGTGCTAGTCTTGTGATCGACAGCAACTTCTTATTCATCACTCATGAGTTACATTATAAGATCACAAGATTCGGTTTACTCATAGTTCCCCTCTGGTGTTTATCAATGTTCTGTTTCCATGTTTATTCCCCACTGTTATGAATTGCTGTTGTTTACGCTTCCGAAGAGGCTCTTCACAACTAAATTTAATCGTCTGGCATCCACTATTTCTCAATAGTTTTTGGCTTGTGGATCCTTTTGTGGAACTGTTGGTTCCCTTAGGGGATCCACAAGACCCAGGTGGAAAGCCATAGATCCAATCTACTCCCCACACTCCTCCCCTTTCTTTCTACTCCTCCCCTTCCTCTTCCATGCAGATGTCCTTTTCCAAACTCGATGGGGTTCTGGCAACTCTCAACCCTTTAACTTATCCACAGACCTCGTTTTTCATTCACCCTCGCCAAAAGGAAGGTCTTCCACTTCATCCACTTCATCCACTTTATCCACTTCTCCCCCGTCCTCCCCTTCCCATTCCTCCTCCTCCTTCTTCTACTACTCCTCCTCTTCTTCCTCCACCTCTATTTCGACTCCTCCTTACTTTACTATTTTTCCTTCCCCTTTCCTTCCTCCTCCTCCTCCTCCTCCTCCTCCCCCTCCGCCTCCTCCTCTTCATCCTCTTCTCCCCCGTCCTCCTCTTC
>NC_134820.1:25222136-25224636 GCF_046742065.1 Oratosquilla oratoria | reverse complement strand
ATCAAGAAAAAGAGACGGTCGGTGACGGCAACTGCCAGTGACGGTCACTTGTTACCGGAGCGGGCAACAGCCATAGCCTGTTGCGCAACCGGGCAACCGCAGTGACGTAGTGTGAAAGGCTCAATTCAAAATAATGGTAGGCAACTAGTGACCGTCACTAGTGACGGTCACTAGTTGCCTAGTGTGAAAGGGCCCTTAGAGGATTCAGGATCGTACTTTAAAAAAAATCCGCCACCCCTGGCGAACACTGTCTACCAGTAGAAAGTAGATTTTGACCAGGTTTTCTGGGTAACCTTAGCTGTCTTATTAGGTAATCTATGAAATCTCGTTCCCGTAAGTACAGTATAGCTACCGAAGTTATTTTCTAATAGAAGTTATTTTGTAATTGTGGAAAGCGTTCGTCAAGGCTGGGGAAAGGTTTTTGGAAGTGTAGCAAACAAAATTAGTCTTGGAGACTTCTTCTCGAATGCTCTGGTGTCTTGGTATCTTCGTCCGGGAGTGGTTCCCTCTCGCCCGGTACTTGACTCATAATATGTTCCCATATGTTCTCTCTTTCCTCTCTCTTTCCTCTCTCTCTCTCTCTCTCTCTCTCTCTCTCTCTCTCTCTCTCTCTCTCTCTCTCTCTCTCTCTCTCTCTCTCTCTCTCTCTCTCTCTCTCTCTCTCTCTCTCTCTCTCCCCTTCTCTCTCTCCCCCTCTCTCTCTCTCCCTCTCTCTCTCTCCCTCTCTCTCTCTCTCTCTCTCTCTCTCTCTCTCTCTCTCTCTCTCTCTCTCTCTCTCTCTCTCTCTCTCTCTCTCTCTCTTTCTCTCTCGTATTTCTATTTCCCATTCTCTTTCTTTTCTTTTCCTTTTGTCTTCCTCTTTCTCTTTTTTCCTCATTCTCATTTTCTTTATCTTTTTCTTTCTCTTTCCCATTCTGTTTTTCTTACTCTTTTTCTTTATTTCTTTCTCTTTTCTTTTTCTTTTCTTTCTCTCCCTCTCTCCCTGTCTCTCTCTCCTTCTCCTATATATTCATATATACAGGATTTTATGTATATCCAGATATTTATGTTTGATGGGTATATATATATACAAAATATTCACGCATACATAACCCCCAGCCAAAATAAACTGATTAAACAAAAGCTATTAATTTCACCATATCAAGAAAAACTTTTGAAAATCAGAAACTGAACCGTTTTAATGTAAATTTCTAGGAACACCAGTACAGTAAAACGAACGCATTTGTTATAAATATATGTACCTTATGTATTCTTACTTGAGCCCTGAGCATTCCTACGTGATTCCAGGTCGTGTCTAAGCCACTATGGTGTACCCATGTATCCCAATAACGTCCCCCACTACCCTATACGAACGCATTTATATATAGTACTGCAATCCTCCTTTTCTATGTAGTTTGCACTGAAAATCTAATATGCAAAAGTGTTTTGACTCGTATAGTTTTCTTTCCCAGTTGTCACTCTTGCATAACTGAATATAAGTTACCAGTGAATCTTATTGGTATGCATACCTACCTACCTACATGCATACATACATACATACATACATACATACATACATACATACATACATACATACATACATACATACTTACCTACCTACCTATCTACCTACCTACCTACCTACTTGCCTACCTTCATACCTTCATACATACATACATACATACATACATACCGGTACATACAAAAATACAGTTCATACATACATACATACATACATACATAAATATATACACATGTACATACTACATACATGCATACATACATACATACATAAATACATACACAAATACATTCATGCATACACACATATATACATAAATACAAAGATATATGCTTACATATATACAAATATACATGACTACTTACATAAATGTATGCATATATACATATATATATTATATATATATATATGATATGTAATGTATATGTATGTGTATCAGTACTTACATAAATGTATGCATATATACATATATATATTATATATATATATATGATATGTAATGTATATGTATGTGTATCAGTATGCGTATGTGTATATGCATCAGTATGTGTATGTGCATATGCAATACGTATTCACCCATACGTTCCTCAGTTCGGTGTTGGGGCTTCAAGAACACTTGTCTCTTTCCGAACTTCGTCCGCCGCCATTTCTTCACGGCAGACTCCTCGGCAGACTCCTCGGCAGACTCTTCGGCAGCTCCCGAGACGCCCACAGATTTCCCTCAGGAAGCATTTTCCCTTCATCTTCATTTGTATTATATCCTTTGTCTCTTAATCCTCATCTGCTTGCCTGTGTTGCTCTCGTTGTAGGATACCTAGTTATTCGTCCGTGTTCTAGATGCTGTCTTCTTCATTTTCGTTTTTTTTTTTTTTTTTTTTTTTGCTAAGATTTGGTTGCCTCTAATTTATCTTTATATATATATATATATATATATATATATAAATATATATATGTATACATATATATATATATATATATATATGTATATATATAATTGTG
>NC_134820.1:25214636-25217136 GCF_046742065.1 Oratosquilla oratoria | reverse complement strand
CTTCTTCCTTCTTCTCCTATTCCTCTTTTCTTCCTCCTCAGCCCCTTTCTCCTACTTGTCCTTCTCTTCCTATTCCTACACCTCATCCTCTTCCTGATATTCAAAATCCTCCTCCTCTTTCTCCTCCTCATCCTCTTCCTTCTTCTTCTCCTCTTCTCTTCCTCTTTTTCAGCCCCTTCCTCCTCCTTCTCGTCCTCTTCCTATTCCAACTCCTCATTCGCTTCCTACTATTCAAACACCTCCTCCTCTTTGTCCTCCTCCTCCTCTTTGTCCTCCTCCTCCTCTTCCTCCCTTTCCTCTACCTCCCTCTCATCCACATCCTCTACTTCCTCTTCCTCCTTCATCTTCGTCGTCTTATTAACGCCTTCGTTACTTCCTGATATTCAAACTCCTCCTCCTCTTCTTTGTCCTCCTCCTCCTTTTCCTCCCTTTCCTCCCTTTCCTCTACCTCCCTCTCATCCACATCCTCTACCTCCTCTTCCTCCTTCATCTTCGTCGTCTTATTAACGCCTTCGTTACTTACTTATTCTCAGTTTCTTGCATTCTTTTATTCCAGTGTTCGAGTCTCTCGAACGTCTCCTCTTCCAGCCACTTACAGGCCCTCGGTGTGTCGTCTTCAGTCCTTGTAGTTAATTCGAAGCCGCTTTGCAAGTCTCTTGTGAGATTTTGTATTAAATTCTTTCCTACTTTTGCCTTCCTGTGCCTCGGCTTCCATGCATGGGTTTGGGTGAGTGCATGGATTTGTGAATGTGTGTGTGTGTGTGTGTGTGTGTGTGTGTGTGTGTGTGTGTGTGTGTGTGTGTGTGTGTGTGTGTGTGTGTGTGTGTGTGTGTGTGTGTGTGTGTGTGTGTGTGTGTGTGGTTTTGTGTGTGTGTGTGTGTGTGTGTGTGTGTGGTTTTGTGTGTGTGTGTGTGAGAGTGTGTGTGTGTGTGTGTGTGAGAGAGAGAGATCAGAGAGAGTGATCGAGAGAGAGTTTCCCTCCCAGACATTGCTGTGACCATACACGCACACACACACCGAACTCCCAACCCAAGAGAGAAGGAGTAACAAGTTGCAGCGCAGCGATACTGAAATTATTTCAGACCTGGGCGGGATTCAAACCTGGACCTCCGTAGTGTGTGTGTTAGAGAGAAAAAGCGAAAGAGAGAGAGAGTGAGTGTTTGTGTTTGCCTCTTCCTCCCTCCCACCCACTCTTCTCACTCCCTCCTCCTATCTTCCTCTCTTTCTTACTTATTCATTCAAAACTTTTATTTTCTTTGCTTCCTGAATTGTAATTATATCTACTATGTTCATATTGTCTCTTTTTTTTTTTTTTTTTCTTTGTGATAGTGACATCAAGACCTTGTTAGGCCAGTGCTTAATAATATAACGTCTTTATTTCACTTTCGGTTGTCTTTTTTTCTTTTTCCTTTTTATTTTGTTATTTATTTAATTCCCTTCGTCTTCGATAAAGGATTTTATTTTTTTCGTTTTTGTAAGATACTTTCTGTATCTTACTAAATATGTTTTTCTTTCTCTCACAATGATCTGCTGTCGCCAAAACTAGCCACTAGCACCAAAACTATCCACTGGTGCTACGGTGGCACCACGAATGACATTTTGGTGCCAGAGTGCCAGCCTCATTTGTTTCTGCCAACTTGGAGCTTTCCAACGCTGACAACATGTCTTCCAATTGTCGTGACATTTTTGTCACCTTCTCACCACCTACATGACATTTTGTCTTTCCTTTCCTGTTCTTTCCTTCCACATCCACATCCCCATACTTATCCCTCCCGGCTAGGGATGCAAATAAATAAACGAATAAATAATAAATAAATGAATACATTATATTATCGGATTTTTTTTTCTAATTCTTAACTTTTTTTTTTTACACTACACTACCAAAGGTGCACCTGTTTTTAAATAATCAATATTAATATCTGGACAACTTTTTTTTTTTTTTTTTTTTTTTTTTTTTTTTTTTCTTTTTTTCCATCACTACTCTCGGCCTCGATGTCCTTTACCTTGTCCTCGTTCTACCTGTCTCTGTCTTCCTTGTCTTCGACCTACTTATCTTCTCCCTCCTTCCCTTGCTTTCGGTGTCCTCATTCTGTTCCTTGACCCCACTATTCTTGTCCTCCTCGTCCCCCTTCGTTTGTCCTCGTCTTTTGTCTTCTTCATCCTCATTCTACTTTTCATTGTCATTATTGTCTCTCGTCTTTGTCCTATTCGTCTTTCCCATCCTTCTTGTCCTCTTTCGTTTGTCCTCGCGTTTTTTTCTTCTCTTATGCACTTGTCTTCTTTATCCTCATCTTACTCTTCTTTGTCATCATTGTCTTTCTCGTCTTCGTCGTGTTCCTCTTCCTCATCCTTCTCGTCCTCGATATCTGGTTCTCGATCTCTTTGGCCTCTTTCCTCTTTCATTCCTTTATGTCCGTGTCCTCCTCATTCTTAATCTCCCCTTCTTTATCCTAAATTTGGCCTCTTTCTCCTTCCTCAACTCTCCTTCTTGCCTCCTTTC
>NC_134820.1:25199636-25204636 GCF_046742065.1 Oratosquilla oratoria | reverse complement strand
CAACCGTGACGTCATGTCGCCTGTTCTTCTGATTGGCTGGCTCTCAGTCGCAACGTCATGTCTCTTCTTCTGATTGGCTGGTCTTCAGATGTGATGCCATGCAACATTTTCAGATTTCAATTATTTCTACAAACTATTATTTTTCGTACACTAAAAATATGGACAAAGAGATTTCCTGTCGGGATTCTTTATCAATCTATCTTATTGTAACTCTTGGTAATGTAGTCTCTCCTCTGTATTGCATTCTTGGAAAGGCTTGCCAAGTGATAGTTACAAAATGCATAGAAGTTCTTTTAAATCAGAGTAAAATTGTCACACGCTAGGCGGAACAATCTGCTTAGTCAACAAAATGCTCTTTAAAGGGTTATTATATTTTGGGACTTGCTAAGGCTTAAGGACTTTTTTAAGCTGGATTAAGTTGACTTCCATTAGATTAAAATCAGTAAGTAAAAAAAGGACTGAGCTGAGAGCTTTAATGGAGGTGGAAGAAAAACACAAAATAGATGAGAATAAGGAGACAAGGGAAAATAAAATGTTATTAAGTTATTTATTTATATATACATTTCATATATACACTTACTATATCCCTATTTGCGTATACATTTTCATATATTTTTCCTTTTTAAATAAAGCTATAACATACGTGATATGTTTGGACCTAAGAGTCTGACAGCAGGTGATATAGACTCTGAACGCGTAAAATATTTTTCGATCATCAAATTATGATTGATGACGTGCATATTTAACATAGTACACACACACGCGCACACACACACACACGCATACACACACACACACACACACACACACACACACACACACACACACACACACACACACACACACACACAAATAAAAAAAATATGATTAGAATAAAAAGATTGAGAAAAAGGGGAAATGATTGGTTAGGAAAGCGAAAAAGATGGAAAAATGGGGATGCAGAAGGGAGTGACGAGATGGTATAGCGAGCAGATGCAAAACGTGGACGTGAAGGGAGAGGAAAATAGGAGGGTCAGATAGGGACAAAGAAAGATAGAGAGAGAGAGAGAGAGAGAGAGAGGTAGAGAGAGAGAGAGAATAGAGAGATAGATAGATAGAGAGAATAAGAAATAGATAGAGAGAGAGAGAGAGAGAGAGAGAGAGAGAGAGAGAGAGAGAAAGGGTACAATTTTTTAAAGAGAAGTGTAGACTAAACATGTATACTCTCTTGTACAGGCATCTATGGATGCACAAAAAAGAGCTAATGTTTGCCCACTCTAAGGACATTTAAACAAAGGTTAAAATACTCATTGTTCATGATGAGAAAAGGAAGCGTCTTCTCCCAGTAAAAAGGCTGAAATCAAGGAGGAAAACTAAGGAAAAGATTCGACGTGTCAAAGAGGGAAACGACAAAAAAAAAAAAGGAAACAAAATATGAGGCAGATTGTCCAAAAAAAAAAAAAAAAAAATAACGAAAAAAAATAACGAATAGATCAGAGCACGGGGCCTGGAAACTGTTTTCTAACGTACCCCTTACCCTATGTGTTGCTGTTGCTTATTCTCTTTGAGACTCCTTCAATATTCAATATATTTGACAACTATCGTATGATTTCCACTAGATTTTGGTTTGTGATTTTTATGTGGAACTCGACCATCACCCCGGACCCATGAATTCCAGGCTGAAGACGACTGGAATAGAGTTAAAGAAGAAGAGGAACTGTGAAAAAGGAGAGATGAAGACCAGCATGCAAAGATGCGAAAGAAGTCTTCAGTAAACAAAAGAGACGAAAGACACTATGGGGACTTCTGAGATCGGGAGACCAAAGAACCTCGAAGACAATAACGAAGCCTGAGGTCAGTGACCGCAAAATAAATTGAAGAAAGCGACGAAGGTGAAGATGGAGATGAGTCCTGGAGGTGCTGGTGTTCCTCCTCAAGAAGACGCACTTCGAAGAACGGAACGAGTTCGAGGAAACGACAGAAGGAGAGAAAAAAATAGGATGAAATAGAAAAGTAAGAAAAGACGATAAAAACATTCCAAAATATAAGAAGAATATGAAAGAGTAAAATGAGAGATAGAAGACGATATAATAAAGGATCACAAAACAAGAGAATGTGTTAAAGAAGAGAATAAGGAAAAGGCGTTTTCAACTAAGAACGGGAAGACAAATAATTCAAAAAACGACGTTGATGCAGGAGAGCATAAATTCTGTACAAGTAGGTTACAGAGGAGTAAATCTAGGCTGAGGATAAGGATGAAAAGATGGAGGAAGAGAAGAATTACCAGATGAAAGAGACAAGACGGAAGTAGTGCCTGTGCTATCGTCTTTAACCCCGCTTTTCTCAAACAAAAACAAAACCATTACCGGCTTGAGACCTTCCTTACAACCCCAACGTGCTTTAGCTCGAAGTGCCGCTCCCGAGGTGCCCCGGTCGTGGACTTCGATAAGAACAACGTTGGTACTGGAAGCCGCTCACGAAGTGCCCAGTCTTGGACTTCGATAAGAACAACGTCGGTACTGGAAGCCGCTCACGAAGTGCCCAGTCTTGGACTTCGATAAGAACAGTATCGGTACTGGAAGCCGCTCACGAAGAACCACGGGCGAAGAGTCTCAGGACCCCGAGTTCGATAAGAAGGTCGTCAGCGTGCATCCGGAAAACGTCCAGGGCGAAGTGGACTTCGATAAGAGCATCTGCATTTCGATAAGAACAGTATCAAAAACAACGAACCGAAGGAAGTGGAAATGGCAGAGACGAATGAGAAACGGAAACGGGGAAAAGAATGGTTGGAAAGACGGCAAGAAAGCAAGTAGTAAGGACAGGTTTTGGAAAAGGAGAGATGGTAAGAACGATATTACTGGATACCAGAAGCAAATGAATGAAAGTGGAAGTGGAGGAAGGGGAAGAAGATGCAGAGGAAGAGTAGTAAGTGGAAGAAGATGAAATGGATGACGATGTGGAAGAGGAGGGATTGGAAAAAGGAGGGGATGAAAAAGGAAGAAGAAATAGAAAGGAAAAACGAAATGGAGGAGGAGGAAACAAAAGAAGACGAAAAGTAAAAAAAAAAATTCAAGAAAATTGCGTTGAGGAGGACGAAGGAGAAAAGATCCAATAATAGAAATAGAAAGACAAGTGAGTCGGAAGAAGAAGAAGAGGAAGGTAGAAATATTAGAATAGCAAAAAGAGGATTATAACGCATTTTTTTCCCTTCAATCATGTGGTCAGTGCGACGCTAACAACTTTTCTTACCGTTTTCTCTCTTCTTCTTCTCTTTAACTACATCTCCTTCCACCACCAATTACTCTGTTTACTCTCTTTTGTCTCTCTCCAGTCATGACGTCATTAAGAATGAAGTAAATCCAGAAATATAAAGTACTCTTGTTTTTCTTCTAATTCTTTAATATGTTTGTTTTCTTTCGTCTCTCATTGCCTTCAATTTTTTCCTTTTTCCATGCACTCCAATCTATTTAGATTTATTTAAATAGAAAAACTATTTTGGTCGTTTTTTTTATTGTCTTAACGGCTTGGGTGTGTATTCACTATGAAGTATCGTTGTCTTTCGAAAAGATTTCTTCTTTGTGTGTTTTGTACGTATTACACTCGGCAAAAATAAATAGATAAATAAAAAATCAAATGAATAAATAAGAATAATAGCAATGTTAATGAAAATCATGCCACATTTATAGAGAAGATTGAGTGCTTATTATAAGTGCTCATACTTTATGAGATAGGTGGATGTGGATGCGTAAGTAGATAAATAAAGAAATGGACAAATAAATATATGAATGAATAAATGAATAAACAATATTAATAATAATAATAGCAGCGTTAATGAAAATCATACCACAATTTAAGAGAAGAATGAGCGCTTATTATAAATGTTCCTACTTTATCGGTACGTATATAAATAAATAAATACATAGATAAATAAATAAACAAATAAATAAATAGATAAATAAATAGTAATAATAATAATAGCAGCGTTAATGAAAATCATACCACACTTTAAGAGAGGTTTGAGTGCTTATTGTAAATGCTTTTACCTCATGGGATGGGTGGATTTGGGTGCGTAAATAAATAGATAGATAAATAAATAAATAAATAATAATAGTAGTAGCACCGTTAATGAAAACCATACTACACTTTAAGAGATGACTGAGTGCTTATTATAAATGCTCCTATTTTCTTGGGTGAGTAGATGTGGCTACGTAAACTACATTGCTATTTTCACAACATATACAGCTTGAGTGTCCTTTGGAACTTGGTATGTTATAACACATTTGTAAATGTTCACTATAAACCCACTATGGGAGAAATAATAACGGAAGTATAGGGGAACTGTATATTTCGGCTACTATCTGTAGTCCTCTTCGGCAGAATGAAGAGGGCTACAGATAGTAGGCGAAATATACAGTTTCCCTGTACTTCCGTTATTATTTCTCCTATATTGAGTGTCCTTGTAATTCTACCTATCCGTCATTTATCAAAGATTCTTCCTGTCTATTCCTTCTGCTCACTTTCTACATTCTTCCCTTCCCATATCTTCTCCTTTTATTTCTATATATATTTTTCTTTGTCTTCTTTTTCATATCTTTCTCCTTTATTTCATATATCTTTTATTTTATTTTATTTTCATTTGTTACCTTTTCTTTCTATTACTTTCCTTTTCTTCCGTCAACTTTGTTATTCTTCTTTGTTCTTTCGTTTTCCTCTATTCCCGTTTCTTCAATTCCCTTTTCTTTCTCTTTGTTTTTGATATTCATTTTTTTCAATTCCATTCCTCTCCATTCCAGTTATTTTCAACTCCCTCCTTTCTTTATAGCCTTTTCTTCCACTTCCACTTTTTCCACTTCCACTTCTTCCACTTCCACTTCTTCCACTTCCACTTCTTCCACTTCCACTTCTTCCACTTCCACTTCTTCCACTTCCACTTCTTCCACTTCCACTTCTTCCACTTCCACTTCTTCCACTTCCACTTCTTCCACTTCCACTTCTTCCACTTCCACTTCTTCCTCGTTCTT
>NC_134820.1:25192136-25197136 GCF_046742065.1 Oratosquilla oratoria | reverse complement strand
TAATCTCTCGTAAGTCTCAACGTGTTGTCTCCTTGTCTAGCAGACGAAGATCGTGATCCCCCAGAGCAATGATTCTCAACACTTTTTGTCATATACTCCCTATTTATGGACTGCTGTTCCTTACCTAACTGAAGACCACTTCATCACTCGATTTAATCGTCATGCATCCACTAACTGTCGCTAGATTCCGGATTGTGACCCCACTTATGAAGCTCTATGGGTCCCCGGAGCGATGATTCTCGACACGTTTTTTCATATACACCCAATTTATGGACTGCTGTTCCTTACCTAACTGGAGACCACTTCATCACTAGATTTAATCGTTCTACATCCACTAACTGTCACTAGTTTCCGGCTTGTGGTTTCACTTGTGAAGCTCTATGGGTCCCCAGAGCGATGGTTTTCAACACGTTTTCTCATATACACCCAATTTATGGACTGCTGTTCCTTACCTAACTGGAGACCACTTCATCACTAGATTTTATTGTCATGCATCCACTAACTGTCACTAGATTCCGGCTTGTGGCCCCTCTTATGAAGTTCTATGGGTCCCCAGAACGATGATTCTCAACAATTTTTGTCATATACTCCCTCTTTATGGACTGCTGTTCCTTACCTAACTGAAGACCACTTCATCACTAGATATAATCGTCGCGCGTCCACTAACTGCCACTAGATTCCGGCTTGTGACCCCGGAGCGATGGTTCTGAACACGTTTTTTCATATACTCCCTATTTATGGACTGCTGTTCCTTACCTAACTGGAGACCACTTCATCACTAGATTTAATCGTCGTGCATCCACTAACTGTCACTAGTTTCCGGCTTGTGGACCCACTTATGAAGCTCTATGGGTCCTCAAGGGGTCACGGTCCTCAGGTTGAGTTCCACTGCCCCAGAGGTAAAAACTACTTATTGGATCTAAGACTCTCAAAGGTTTTTTCACAATCAGCTTATCTAGAACGTGGTTTAGCCCATTTGTACAGAAGTCGGATCCACTTAGGAAAATTATTTGATTTCGGGCAGTAGGAAATGGGTTGTTTAACCAAAATATTTGTATACACATTAGAGTTTATGGAAAATTAAATGGGGAAGAGATATGACAAAGATCTTCCAAACCACTTTATTTATTTATTTATTTATTTATTCATTTATTTATTTATTTATCTATCTATTTTTTTATTTATTCTTTTTTTTTTTTTTTTTTTTTTTTTTTTTTTTGTAATAGATATCCCATCATAGTTATTGGATATTCTTTGCAGACTTCTTAAGGTTGAATTCCTACAATTTTTCAGCGGTATCTTTAAGTTGATTGTCACCATTTGATATCACATTTCAGAGTTAATAAACAACATAATAAAATATTTAAACACTGATCGTTCCAGCCACGTCCACACCTTAGACATCCTCTTGCCTCTTGCACATCATCCACTTTATCCAGCCAAAATGCAATCCATCTTACAGGAAACTCATTGGAGATCCATTCTACCTTAGACTCGCCCATTCTAGAAAACAACAGAAAATTTCTTGACTAAGTCTCTTTTGAATGGAATAATTACCCGTGGCTGAATTCCAGGACCTTCGGTTCTCAAATTTAATCCACTCCACAACAATCAATTCCATAATGTTCAATTTTCTTTTCTTCTGGAATATTCCTCCCTCCCTCGTCACTTTCATCCCTTTCCAACACTTCTTCTGGTCTTCCTACTGTAAACTGTCTTCTCTTAATCCTACTTTTTTTCTTTTGCAGGTAAATCTTATCCACCTTTCTCCTACTCATCTCAGCATTATCTCAGTCAACCTCAGAATCTCAGTCACTTCACACTTCGCCAACACAAGCGCCGTCAACCATTCCAGTCTTCTTTCCTCTTTTCCTCCTCGTCCAACTCTTTCTCCTTCTCCCTCTCAACCCCTCCAACAATTCCACCTCGTCCTCCTCTTCCTTCATTTCCTACTCCTCCTTCTCCTCTCCCCTCCTTCTTCATCTCTTTCTCCTTCTCTCTCCCTCTCAACCCCATCCGACAATTATTACCCTCCTCCTCTTCCTCCTCCTCCTCCTCCTCCTTCTTCTCCTTCTCCTTCTTCTCCTCTCCCCTCCTTCATCTCTTTCTCCTTCTCCCTCTCAACCCCCCAACAATCCTCGTCCTCATCCTCATCCTCCTCCTACTCCTATATTCCTCCTCCTCCTCCTCCTCCTCTTTCTCTTCTAACCGCTTCCTCCTCCTCCTCCTCTTCCTCCTCCTCCTCCTCCTTCACTTCGTTCTCCTACTCCTCCTGCTCTTCTTGCACCTTCCTCCTCCTCCTCCGCCTCCTCCTCCTCCTCCTCCGCCTCCTCCTCCTCCTCCGCCTCCTCCTCCTCCTCCTCCTCCTCCTCCTCCGCCTCCTCCTCCTCCTCCGCCTCCTCCTCCTCCTCCTCCTCCTCCTCCTCCTCCTCCTCCTCCTTGCAAGAGCCAAGGGAGCGCCGACACCGATAAAATAGTTTTCCCTTCGCGTTTGTTCTCTGTTCCATCAAAAGCGCCCAGTTCTCCTGCCTCGTCATATCCAACACTTTCCCTTCCCTCCTTCCCTCCTTCTTTCCCTCCTTCCCTCCTTCTTTCCCTCCTTCCCTCCTTCTCTCCTTCCTTCCCTCCTTCCCTCCTTCTCTCCTTCCCTCCTTCTTTCCCTCCTTCCCTCCTTTCCTCCTTGCTTTCCCTCCTTCCCTCCTTTCCTCCTTGCTTTCCTCCTTCCCTCCTTTCCTCCTCCTCTCCTTTCTTCCTTCCTTCCTTTCTTCTTTCCCTCCTTCCCTCCTTTCCTCCTTGTTTTCCTCCTTTCCTCCTTGCTTTCCCTCCTTCCCTCCTTCCCTCCTTTCCTCCTTGTTTTCCTCCTTTCCTCCTTGTTTTCCTCCTTTCCTCCTTTCCTCCTTCCCTCCTTTCTTCCTTCCTTCCTTTCCTCTTTCCCTCCTTCCCTCCCTCCTCCTTTCTCTCCTTACTCCCCTCCCTCCCTCCGCTCCCTCCTTACTTCCCTCCCTCCTCCCTTCCTTCCTTGCCTCACTACATCCTTCCTTCCCTCCTTCCTTCTCTCCTTCCCTCCTATTCTCCTTTCTTCCCTCCCTCCCTCCCTCTTTCCTTCCCTACTTCCTTCCCTTCTTTCTTCCCCCCTTCCTTCCCTCCTTTCCTCCCTCCTTACTTCCCCCTTTCCTTCCCCCCTTTCTTCCTTCTTTCCCTCCTTCCTTCTTTTTTTTTCCACCCTACTGAACTTTTTCTCTTCTGTCAAACACTTTAATCAATCAAACTCGTCTTTTTTTCTTGATCCTATAAGACATTTCTTTCCTGTCGAATACTCCCTTCTATTAGACTGAATTTTTATTCTTCCTCTCAAATTTGGGTTTTGTCACAATCAAATTTTGATATTTTCTTCAGACATGCTGGTCTTTTATCATTCATATACATATATATATATATATATATATATATATATATATATGTATATGTATATATGTATATGACGTAAGCAGAGTAGGAAACACAGGAGTCTTAGTCTTGAGTTTATTCCTGACTAGTTTCGCAGGTATGCTGTGTGAAAAAGAATGAAAAAGCATACCTGCAAAACTAGTCAGGTATAAACTCGTAATAAGACTCCTGTGTTTCCTACTCCACTTACATCAACCTGTCAGTGTCTCAACATATATATATATATATATATATATATATATATATATATATATATATATATATATATATATATATATATATATATATACACACACACAACTAACGCCACAGTCGAAAGAAAGATTTGAATAGTCAAATCTATATATTTTGATTGCTAACTGCAATCCTCTAAAGTATTAATCGAAATATATATATATATATATATATATATATATATATATAAAATATATATATATATTCGTTTATTCAACTTTTTTCTGACTGTGGTGCCACTTGTGATTAATAAATGTGTTACTACATTTTTTCACCAATATATATATATATATATATATATATATATATATATATATATATAATATATATATATATATATTCTGTGAGACTCGTGTATATGTCTTTCACTCATAGCATGATTCCTATTGGACTCCTACCTATTAGATTTTGTTTACAATTTCTTCCTATTCTACTCCTCTTTTGCTCTCTTTTTTCATGTTCATCAGTGACGCAAATTCTACCCTCCCCCTCCTGCCTAGAATTCCTCCTCTTCCTCACTTTTCATCTTCTTTCTTTTTCTCCTCCTCACTTTTTCATCTTCTTTCTCTTCTTCCTCCTCCTCACTTTTTCATCTTCTTTCTCTTCCTCCTCCTTCTTACTTTTTCATCTTTCTCTTCTTAATCATCCTCACTTTCTCTTCTTCCTTCCTCCTCTCTTTTTCATCTTCTTTCTCTTCTTCCTCCTCACTTTTTCATCTTCTTTCTCTTCTTCCTCCTCCTCCCTCTTCTTCCCCTCGCTTCCTCTTCCTCAGACTTAGTCCCCTTCCTAGGAGACCCGACAGGTTCAGGAACGGAAGAGTACTTTAGACTCATACATGAGTAACCTAAGTTTAAGTCCCCATAGAGGACACGAATGGATAATTGTACTATTGCTCCATACATAATGACTATGCAGCCTGATGCATTATACAACACACACACACACACACACACACACACACACACATACACATACACATACACACGAGTCGTGGCGCAGTTGGTAGAGTTCTCGCCCGCCACTACGGCTGTCCGGGTTCGAATCCCGCCCAGGGCTGAAATAATCTAAGTATCGCTGCGCTGCGGGTCGTTACTCCAACTCTCATGGGCGGGGAGTTGGGTGTGTGTGTGCGTGTAAGGTCACAGCATTACCCATAGATCGGTCATATATGAGTTCTGAGCTCTCTTCCGGGAGGGAAATAGCTGTCGATCGTGAGTCCAACACGTGATCCAAGACCATGGTGAATCTGACAAACACACACACACACACACACACACACACACACACACCACACACACACACACACAGACACAGACACA
>NC_134820.1:25167136-25182136 GCF_046742065.1 Oratosquilla oratoria | reverse complement strand
TCTCGACGACTCCCTCCGTCCTTCCTTCTTTTTTCCCTCCTACCCTCCTTCCTTGCTTCCCGCCTTCCCTCCTTCTCTCCTTCCCTCCCTCCCTCTCTCCTTCCCTCCCTCCCTCCTTCCCTCCCTCCCTCCCTCCCTTCCTTCCTTCCTCTCTTCCTTCGACTATCAAACCTCCATTCCTCTTTCTTCTCGCCGACTCCCTCCGTACTTCCATCCTTCCTTCCTTCCTTCCTTACTTCTTTCCTTCCTTCCTTCCTTCCTTCCCTCTTCCTTCCTTCCTTCCTTCCTTCCTTCCTTCGACCGTCCAACCTCCATTCCTCTTTCTTCTGGCCGACTCCCTCCGTCCTTCCTCTTCTTATCATCTTTCTTCAATTCGCACCCTCTCCTCGTCCTCCTCCAGATTTCTTCTTTCTCTATTCTCCCCTCCTTGCAATCACGTTCGTCCCACATTTTGCTCTAGTTTTCCTCTCTCTACGAAATTGTCTACACTTCCTATTCCTCTTCCTCCTCTTCCTCTTCCTCTTCCCTCTCTTCCTCTTCCTCTTCCCCCTCCTCCTCCCCTCCTCCTCTTCCTCCTCCTCTTCCTCCTCCTCTTCCTCCTCCTCTTCCTCCTTTTCCTCCTCCTACTCCAGCAACTCCCTTGCAATCCCATTCGTCCCACATTTTGCTCTTGTTTTCCTCTCTACGAAATTATCTACTCTTCCTCTTCCTCTTCCTCTTCCCCCTCCTCCTGTTCCTCTTCCTCCTCCTCCCCCTCCTCCAGCAACTCCCTTCACCTCCCCCTCCCACCCCTATCATCCTCTTTTCTTACTCTCGATTATCGTTTATGTCATTTCCTCTTCATTATTCATCTTCCTCATCTTTTTACTCAAGTTCCTATTCTTCTACTTATTCCATTTTCTTTTTCTTAATTAGTTTATTTTCCATTTTCTTCCTCATATTCTTGTCTTCCTATTCCTATTTCTCCTTTTTCCATCTCTTCCTCTTCCTCCTCCCCCTCCTCCTCCCCCTCCTCCTTCCTCTTCCTCTTCCTCCTCCTCTTCCTCCTCTTCCTCTTCCTCCTCTTCCTCCTTTTCCTCCTCCTCCTCCTCCTCCAGCAACTCCCTTGCAATCACAATCGTCCCACATTTTGCTCTTGTTTTCCTCTCTACGAAATTATCTACTCTTCCTCTTCCTCTTCCTCTTCCTCCTTTTCCTTATCTTCCTCCTTTTCCTTATCTTCCTCCTGTTCCTCCTGCTTGCTGCCCTTCGTCCTAATCCTCTCCTACTTCTTCCTATTCCTACTCCTCTTTCTTCTTCCTCCCCTTTTCTCCTTCTTTCTTCCCTCCTCCTCCTCCTCCTCCTTCTTGTTTTGTATATCCTTATCCTCCTCGTCCTTCCACAACTCTTTCTCCTCCTCCTCCTCCTCCTCCTCCTCCTATTCCTTCTCCTATTCCTCCTCCTCCTCCTCCTATTCCTCCTGCTCTTACTCCTCCTATTCCTCCTCCTACTCCTCCTCCTCCTCTTCCTCCTCCTCTTCCTCCTCCTATTCCTCCTCCTCCTATTCCTCCTCCTCCTCCTACTCCTCCTCCTATTCCTCCTCCTCCTACTCCTCCTCCTATTCCTCCTCCTCCTACTCCTCCCTCTACTCCTCCTCCTCTTACTCCTCCTCCTTCTCCTCCTATTCCTCCTCCCCTTACTCCTCCTCCTCCTCCTCCTCCTCCTATTCCTCCTCCTCCTACTCCTACCCCTCCTCCTTTCTCTTTCTCTTCCCTAACTATTCCTCGTTTTCATTCTTATTTTTCTCGTCCGCCTCCTCTTCCCTCCTCCTCCTCCTCCTCCTCCCCCATTTCCTCTTTCGCCTCGCATCCTCTGGTCCTGTTAACTGCCTTAAATCTTTACTAGTTTTGGGATTATTTCTTATTCTTGGAGTTTCCTCTTGATTCTTCTTTATTTTCTTTTTCTTTTTATTCATGTTTTCTTTCCCATTCGTTGTTCAGTATAAATACCTTTCAATTTATCTCTTTAGTTATTTTTGTTTCTCTAACTATATTTTCATATTCATTAAGATATTCATTGTCTATCTACATAATTATTTGTTTTGTTTGTATTTGCCACCTGACTTTCGTGTTTTTTTTTTTTGCTTCTCTTAATCTCTCTTTGAAATCTCTCACTGTCCAGCAGAGGCTCTCAGAGTCTATCTTATCTGCAAAGGTTTCGGTTTTTGTTTGTTTGCGTCGAATTTTTCTTGTTCGGTACGTCACGAAGACAAACAAACAAACAAACAAACAAACAAGTAGCCTAGCGTGCTCGTAATTAGTTGGTTGGAAGAGTAAAGAAAAGTGGTGAAAAAGAGGCAAAATCGGATATACGAGGTGATGAACTCGAGGGTAGGTTTAGAAATTGGCTCACTGACAACCTCTGGGAGACTCACAATCCGGCTCACAAACAGGCATAGACGGGTACACAAGCAAGCTCACATACTCACAGATGAACTTACATATAGGATTAAAGGTTGGCCTACAGGCAGGCTTATAGTAAGATTTATTGACAATATTGCAGTCATACGGGGAAGTTCAAAGGCAGTCCTACAAGCAGACTTATATCTAACCTATAAAATGGAAGACATAAACATAGACAAGTAGGTAGATTTAATTTGGAAGTGGGTAGAAACAACTTCGCCAACCGTGTAGTTAATGAATGGAATAGATTTCCTGCAGAGGCAGTGCAATGTAGTTCAGTTCGAAGCTTTAAGATTCGTTTAGATAAACATCTAAGCAAGATGCTGTAATGACTGCCATTTATTTTATATTATTTGTTTGTAATTATTTGTCTGTCTATTATTTGCTTGATTTTCATTTATTATTATTTATCTGTCAATTTATTATTATTTACTATTTACCTGTTTGTTTATTATTTAGCTATACCTATACGTTTATTTATTCTATTATCATTTATACTATCATTTTTATTTTATTTATTTTATTTTATTTTATCTATCATATTTTTTTCACATCCGACCTAGTTATGGACCAAAAGGTCTCCTGTCGGTATGCCCCGCCTTTGTAATCCTTTGTAGGTACAGACAGCCGTACATACAAACAGACATGCAGACAGAGGGACGCTGGGACACACATACTGACACATAAACAGATAGATACATACAAACGCAGAATGATCAAGGTGAGCAAGAGGAAGCGAAAGCAGGTGCTTAGGTACAAAGGTACAAATGCAGACACGCACACAAAGAAACGTGAAAAGACTTAGACAAGCAGCAATGCTGGCAGAGGCATATAGACATAGGCACTCGTTCAGATGAACACCACAAACAGGAAGGCGAGTTGGTACACTGGGTGAGACTGTGTTACAGTTGTAGAGCACACTGACAGGAGATTATTCGGCCCATAACGAAGTACGACACAGAAAAAGAAAACGGAGATTCAAACAAACACACGGTCAAATAAAACAAGCAGCAAATAAAATAACCAATTAGCAGAAGTAACAAAGTGTTACTTTGTGATTTATCCAAAAGGGTATTAATGTAATAGAATTGTTTTATATCTCACCATATGTATAGGGAAGAAACTCGACCTACTTTTATGTTGAACTGACGTTCTGACAGCTTGAAGCCTTTGTTCTCTAGCTAGTCAGCATCAAGTGCTAAATCACTATAAATTGTTAATAGATTACTTTTAGAGTTTCTAAAACCTCTCTCAATCTCTCCCATAGATCTATATCTCACTATTCGGTTTTTCAAAGGAAATAGGTTGAAATTTTTAAGAGATATTTGCATGATTTGTTCCTGATATTTTGAATTAGATTCGTGGTTTACCGCTGAGCCTTTTCAAATGTGTCAATATTGTTAATGAGATTTGCCGACCATACGGAAATGGCGTATTCCAAATATGGGCGAACTAATCACCTGTATAATTACTTGATGATAGTTTGAAGTTTGAAATGCAATCAGAAGAGGATGGTAGATAGATACGGGTGGAGAGTCACAGGAGGACATCAACCAGGATAGATGTATTTGAACAAACACCAAAGAATTGACAGCCTCAATTACATTTCCATTTCATTCGTTGATAAGGTTGGCAACACTGTTTCTACCTAATTTAAGATTAAATCCACGTCTTACCATTTTAATACGATGATTTCTCGTCCTGGTAATATTTAATGGGTAAATGTTTTCATCAAAGAATTGACACCCTGAGCTATATTCTCATTACATTCATTGACGATTAAGTTGGTAACATTGTTTCTGCTTAATTCAAGATTAAATCTAGGTTCCAGCATTTTAATACCATAATTTCTCGTCCTGGTAGTATTTGATTGGTAAATGTTCTCAGTTTTGATGTTAACATTTCCAAATCTTAAAGGTCTTGGCTTCTTTCAAAGCTCTAGTTTTCCCCATTATTTCCAACTAATTCAAGATTAAATTTACGGCCTAGCATATTAATACCATAATTGTTCGTCCTGGTAGTATTTAATGGGTAAATGTTCTCAGTTTTGATGTTATCAATTCCAAATCTTAAAGGTTTTATTTTCTCTCAAAGCTCTAAAGTTTTCCCCCAACCCTTTGCCTTCGGTTTTAGAACGAATATGTTTGAATGTTTGAAGTGGTTTTGTATGCTCAACCAGACCATAATATGCAAACATCGTAACTTTAGTACACGTTTCTAATAAAAACAATAATCTAATACAAACGAAACTATATTTTTCGTGAATAAATACAGAAACAGAACGAAAACATGTGACCCCTAGTTATAAAAAAAAAAATTGTATTTCCTGAACAGAAATAAGAAAAAAAAAAATTGTGACACCTAAAATAAAAATTAGAATTATATGTTTGGTAAACAGAAGCCGCGAAAGAAAGGAAAAGAGTGCAACATGCAAAAATCAACAAGATGATATATTTCGCGAATGGAAGCAGCGAAAGAAGGATTTCGCGAATGGAAGCAGCGAAAGATGGAAAATCTGGAAAAGCTAAAAATTCTCTCTGGCTGGAAGCGTTACCATTCTGAACAGCGAGCTCCTCTCGATTTTTCTAACTACTTTCTAATCCAATTTCACAAGTTTTCCTCCCCTAGCCAGAAACGCAAACTCGCCAAACAGTCTCTTGCAAGGGATATATTTTCATCAGTATTATAACTACATAGGCTATGCAATTTAAAAAAAATAATCACCTTCATCACTTATATTTAGAAGTAGATTATTAAACGAGAGGTTTATCAAATTAATTTGTTTTAATTACCTGATAATATTGACGAATATTTCACACACACACACACACACACACACACACACACACACACACACACACACATATATATATATATATATATATATATAACTTGTCCTGCTTCTCCTCTTCCTTCTCCTGTTCCTCCTCCTCCTCCTCCTCCTCCTCCTCTTCCTAGCCTCTCTCGTCCAGCATCTTCCCTTCTCCATCTGTCATCTACTTAGGACATTTCCATTTAGTCTTCATCAAAACGCCTGTCACGGGAGCCTCGCCAGAGTTCCATTATGTTGGTCAGACGTACTCTGTCCATCAACTTCCACTGTGATGCTCCATTCAATCCTCTATATCCTGTCTATCCCCGTCTAGCGTCCCTCAACCCCGTCTTTTTTTGACTGTCAACGACAGGAGTTCTACTTGCAATCCCCCCTCCTGTGAGTCAGGCTATGCTATCGGTTTGCATTCATTTGCAGTCTTCCAATTGACTTCCTAGTCTAACATCTCCAATTGTATTTCCTGAGGCCTTCGACGTCGTTGGTGCCTCACCCAGACCAGCCTCTGTGGCCCCAATAGCCCGTGAATACTTCCTCGCAGACCCCAACAGCCACACAACCAGCGTCACCGTCCCCCTCCTCTCTACTCTTCCCAGCTTGCGTTGCCTATCATGGGTTCCTGTATTCCATTTCGGGGAGCTCTTCAGTCTACCAGCTCAAGAGACTTCTCAGATGTCTTGGTCGACCTCTTACTCAACTCTGCCTTCACCATCCTCCTCCTCCTCCTCCTCCTCCTCCTCCTCCTCCTCCTCCTCCTCCTCCTCCACGTCCTCTTTCCCCCTCTTCCTTCTCCATCTCCTCTTCCTCTTCTTCTTCCGCCGGTTGTTCCTGTCTCGACTTCTTTGCTTTTTTCTTCTTGCTTTGCTTCTCCTTCTCGTTGTCGTCATCATCGTCATGATACAGATGATGATGATGATGATGATGGTTGTGGTGGTGGTCACCGTGATCATGATTATCACATCACTATCAACACCATCATCACCATGGTGGTGGTGGTAGTGATGATGATGATGATGATGGTGATGAGGACGATGATGATGATGATGATGGTGATGAGGACGATGATGATGATGGTGGTGGTGGTGGTCATCGTCACCACCACCATCATAATCATCATCATCATCACCTTCATCACCACCAGCATTACCTTTGTCATCAGCGTCATCATTACCATCACCAGTACCATCACCATCCATGTTATCTTATACATTCTCATCACGAACAGACATAATTACGATAAGGTCTAGGATCTAGGTTATGATTATCGGTCTCCCACCTCCTCCTCCTCCCCCTCTTCCTCCTCCCCCTCTTCCTCCTCCTCCTCCTCCTCCTCCTCCTCCTCCCCCTCTTCCTCCTCTTCCTACTCCTCCTCCTCCTCCTCTTATGAGATCACAAATGCAACGTACGTACTCGCGTTGGACCTCTCCTATACACACACACTTGCGCACGCACACACGAGTTCGTACAAACTAACGCGTATGAGTACATACGCACACACACACACGCACACACACACTCACACACACACACACACACACACACACACACACACACACACACACACACACACACACATACAAAGACACACACACACACACACACTCACACACATACACATACAAACACACACACACACACACACACACACACACACACACACACACACACACACACATATATATATATATATATATATATATATATAATATATATATATACCGTATATACACATACACACGAATACACACAAATAAACACATGAAACTACTTCCATCAGAACAACTAATACTTGTGTGTGTGTGTGTGTGTGTGTGTGTGTGTGTGTGTGTGTGTTTTGTGTATGTATGAGATTATCTAATCACATGTCCGTAAATATGTTATTCTGTCTACAAATACATTATAATTCTACATTTTCTTTTCTCTTTGGCTCTTAAGAAAGCTGGTTTAATATAATATTTTTTTAATCTCACTTCCTTAGACGATATCTACTCTTTTTCCATGTTAATCTTTGAAATTAATCTCAATCTAAACACAAAATCTTTCCTTTTCCATATTTCCATTTACCGCAATTTTCTCTCGCGTTCATTTTTCATAACCTATTTTCATCTTGGAATTCAACTTTTCCATTTTTTTTGTTTATCTCTATTTTTTTCTCTCGTCCACTTTTCATAATCTATTTTCATATTTGAATTCAACTTTTCCATATTTCCATTCACCACTATTTTCCCTCTCTCGTTCCTTTTTCCTTATCTATTTTCATCTTGGAATTCTATTTCTCTTTGTATTGGGTTTTGTTAAGTTAAGAGGGAGGGTGGAGGGGTGTGGAGTGTATTCAGGGATGGAATGGGTGGGAATGATTTTATGCCTTTTTCTTTTTGGCTACCCCCCTTGTAAGGGGGAAAAAGCCTTGGTATATGTATGTATGTATGTATGTATGTACGTTTCCATCTCCCCTTTCTTTACCAAACTCTTCGGTTGATGATCCTGGAACCCACTAAGGGCACCTTTCCAGCAACACAGCCTCGCATCATCTTCGTCTTCATCTTCCTGTGACACAAAGTCATTACCAGAAGCTTTTCTTATATTAATATTAAAGATGATGTCTTCCTTAGTTGATCGTCTTTGATAAAGTGCTGTATCCAGAAGGGTTTTTTAGTTGAATGGAGTTCTGGCGGTAATTAAGAAAAATATTCCTGAAATTAAAAATAATCATGATCTGGAAAGTCAAGGTGGATAGAACCACTCACTGGGCTCAAGTGGAGGTCCTTGTAGGGCAGTGGTTCTCAAAATGGGGGGTAGATTACCCCCATGGGGGGGTAACAAGTCTTTGGGGGGTAATAGAGAGGTGACAAAAATAATCAAGAAAACATTGCGGTACAGAATATGTGTATGTATACATATATATAATATATATATATATATATATATATATATATATATATATATATATTCGTGAAGTAAGGAAGCAGGTTTTCGTTGATGCATGTTGAATTAAATACGACAGCATTCTGACAGTTGTTAAACTTTTTCTTAATGTTTTATATTTTTCTTATCAACTTTTTTCCAGTTGTAGGATGAGCTAATACAAGAGCTCCATAGTTCTCCATTTAATATTATATATATATATATGTATATATATATATATATATATATATATACATATATATATATATATATATATTTACAAAGGATTACAAAGGCGGAGCATGCCGACAGGAGACCTTTTGGTCCATATCTAGGTCGGATGTGAAAAAAAATCATAATAATAAATGAATAAATAAAAACTATAATAATGTAAATAACAAATAAAATACATAAATAAATGCATAGGTATAGTTAAATAATAAACAAACAGGTAAATGGAATATAATAATAAATTGACATATAACTAATAATAAATGAGAATCAAACAGACCAATGATAAAAAAAAAAAAAAAAAAAAAAAAACATTCCACTCCGGATTTTTATGCTTGAAACAACTTCAGTTGCTTTGCAATTAGTTCAAAACGCTTTAGCTTGTCATGTCATGAATAACCGGAATAGACATTATTCCTGTAGAGAAGACAGAAGGAAATGAGTAGAGGAAATGCATAGTTCCAGTACCAAATTTAATAATATTTCAAGTGTATCCTTCACAAGAACGGACACGATGCGCCTGTCTAATTAAGAATGCGCCCAAAAACAGTCTACATTTGTGATCAAAGAACACTGTCAAGATCCTGTTTTAAAACATTCTATTTTTCTTTAAAACAATACGAGGACATATTTTTTTTAAAAGCGTTATAAAATTTTACTAATTTTGCTATCCCTGTCCCATAGATTATTTTTCCAACTAACCCTTTACTACAATCAAAGTGTTCACGCTTGGAGGCTCTTAGCTGTTAATAAAGCAATCACCTTTTCTCCTATGGGCTCGGTTCTGTATGGACAGATAACAGGCACACCACCTGCGAGGTTCGAATCCTGTAAACAACATACGAGGCAAGAAGGGAAACATCACCACTCTCCAACCAACCACATATTCTACTTCCTTACTCCATTCGCCTACGGGCGTAATAACCATCCCTTACACCCTCAACAAACAACCTAACATATTCTTTGTAACAACGCCACAAGCCGTTTTCTGTTAGATAGACGCCAACCCGCCCACAGACGCGCTCTACAAAGGCGTATACGCTGACCTGGACAGGCGTAAATTTAATCATAAAGAAAGCATACAAGGTAACATATGCATGTACACACACACCCAACACATACATTTACGAGCACGTGTGTCCCTTGCTCTATCTCCCCCCCCTCACTCTCTCTCTCTCTCTCTCTCTCTCTCTCTCTCTCTCTCTCTCTCTCTCTCTCTCTCTCTCTCTCTCTCTCTCTCTCTCTCACACACACACACACACACACACACACACACACACACACGTACATACACACACACACATACACATACATACCAATGCATATATGCATCTGTATATTGTGCACATGTATACACACCCATACACGCGAAAGCACACATGTAGTGTTGATGTACTTGTGTATGTGTCTGTATATATACTCGCATATTCGTATATTTGCGTGCGCGCGCGCGTGCGTCTGTGCCAGCCTCACTGTTAAATCCATGAAGATAGCATCATGGGTTCCCCCGCTGACTTCGAGTCCCGTAAGGCCGTCTGAGGCAGACCGCAGAGCCCGGACGCGATTCGAGAAAATTGAATACTTCACTGACGCCCCCAGTACGATCTCCTCTATAGATAGATCTCACACTTCAGGGTCCTGGAATGACTCTACAGGCAGGTCCTCCTCGGCGTGGGTCTATAGGACAGCGACCAATAGCTCCTACTTGAGTCGCAAACAACAAAATTGGATTTTCTAAAAGTAAGGTCAGATGCCCCTCGAAGAAGTCAGAGTACAAATGAGATTGGCTTTGTTATGGCTCCTCCTGGGTGTGTTGGGAATTGAGGCTAGTTATTTAGCAAAATTTCTGGTAATTCCTGTATATTGGCTAGTCGTAATGCTTTGAAAGGCTATTCACATGTATTATCGGTAATGGCCTTTTTCTCCTCCTTATCCATTATCTTTCAGATTACCTCGACTTTTGTATCTGAAAACACAGTACTCGTATATAGCAATTCTGACGTCACTGCTATCATTATCACCAATATCATCATCACTACCACCAGCACTACAACCCTAACCAGAAGCATGATCATAAACATCACAACCACCGTCACACCTATACCACCACAACCACCTCCACAACAAACCTTATAACCACTTTCACAACCATCATTTCGACAAATATCATAAGTATCACCATACACACCATCACAACAGTGCTATTCCATCTATTGTCCGCATAATAAACTCATTATAAATTTTAGACTAAGCATATAACTCTTACATTTACTATATTACTCATAAATGTACTCGATTGTATTATTGTCAGTGTATCACTGCTATCTCAATAAACCTATTATTATTATTATTATTATTTTAACCACAATCACAACCATCGTCACGACAACCACATACACAACCTCCACCACAGACACATTTCAAAGCCACAACCACAACCACCACCACCACAACCACAACCACAACCACCGCCACCACAACCACAACCACCGCCACCACAACCACAACCACCACTACAACCCCGTCTCCACACGTAATTACAAATACTTTTACGATCTCGTACCCCAGCTGACCTCCCGTGAAGTACTATACAAGACTCTTGGTACCTCTTCTCTCTTTCTCTCTACGTCGTCTCTTTTCATCCCCTTCCCCTCCTCCCCCTCTCTCTCCAGTACTGACCCCGTCTCCCCGTCGCCAACGTTATGCTCTCTTTCCTTCCAAATGCTGTGGTACCTCTTCTCTCTTTCTCTCTACGTCGTCTCTTTTCATCCCCTTCCCTCCTCCCCCTCTCTCTCCAGTACTGACCCCGTCTCCCCGTCGCCAACGTTATGCTCTCTTTCCTTCCAAATGCTGTGGTACCTCTTCTCTCTTTCTCTCTACGTCGTCTCTTTTCATCCCCTTCCCTCCTCCCCCTCTCTCTCCAGTACTGACCCCGTACTCCCGTCTCCAACGTTATGCTCTCTTTCCTTCCGAATGCTGTACTCCCATCTTCACGTATGTTGTACTCCTCTCCCAATCCACAAAGTATACTCCCTTCCTACCCGGCTTCTTCTTCTTCTTCTTCTTCCCATATTTTTTTTTTTTTTTTTTAAGTTCATTACCTTGCGTTCGTTGTGTGGTCTGTGTAGGTTGAAATTTCGAGACTTTTGTAATATTCTCCCGGTTACTTCACAACCCAACCTCACTCATCTCTGTCGTTTCGTTTGGTTTTTTCAAACCCCGAGTGATGTTTTGTTGTTTGTGTCCCATACTTCGCTCTTGTTTCGTTTCCTTTCGTTTGGTGATTAGTGTTGATCATCAAGAACGTTCTCTTTATTTTTCGCTTGTTGCTTCGTAAGTGCTGCTAGATTTATAGTTATCATTGTCATTACCATCACCACCTCTCAATAATTGTCATCAATGGTTGGTTAGTATATGCATTGGTATATGTATATATATATATATATATATATATATATATATGTGTGTGTGTGTGTGTGTGTGTGTGTGTGTGTGTGTGTGTGTGTGTGTGTGTGCGCGCGTCTGTCTGTCTGTATCTGTCTATCTGTCTGTCTCATCACAAAGGCCACTACAAGAGTTATCATCATAACTATTATCACCATCAACTTCGCCATCATTCACCACTACCAAATTCAACACCATAAAAGTCACCATATGGCAACTATCACCACCATAACCACCACAATCATCATCACCAACATCACGACCACCACATCCGTCATCTCCTTTATCGTTATCAATTCCTCATTGGTACAAATCTTTCTCCCATTTCGGTATTTTATTCCAGAATCATTTCCTCCCAGAATTTACCAAAGCTATCAGTCCTCTCGGATGTAGTGATTCGGTCAAGTCCGACTCCTGGGATAGAACTGGTTCTCATGTTCCGGCTAGTTTATTCAACTCGTCAATTCTTTTACTCTCTGCTGTAGATGTGCTGTGTCTTGCGACACAGCTTCTGACCTGGGGCAGTAGGCGAGATGCAGGGATGACCCGTCAACTAGGAGGAGCCAAGATAAGAGGGAGGGAAGAGGGTGGAGGGAAGTATGTGGGGATGGAATGGGTGGGAGGGGTTTCTATGCCTTTGGTTTTTTTGGCTACCTCCCTTATAAGAGGAAAAAACCTTTGGTATATACATGTATGTATGTATGTATGTATGTATGTATGTATGTATGTATGTATGTACATACCAACGCCATCATTGCTTTAGCTTCTGTTCCAAAGCGTCCAAACACGCACGTGCACACACACACACACACACACACACACACACACACACACACACACACACACACACACACACACTTTAAACCACACATAAAAACACATAAATCCACTAAACACAAATCCACTAAACCACTTACTCATCAACCAACCAACCCAGAAATCTACAAACCAATCAATCAATGAACCAATCATCGGACCACAAGCGATTCAATCAACAGTCCATCCAACCAACAGACCATCGAACCATCGAACCATCAAGTCAACCAGCGAGGCATCACCAACAACCTTACTTGAAGCCTCTTGTGTCTTCGGGGACTACTTGTGTCCATTTCCTCCTCCTCTTCACAGTTCCGATCTCTCTCAGGTTCCTTTCCGAAATTTTGACTTTCCCTTTTTTTTTTTTTTTTTTTTTTTTTACCCCAACTCGCCCTCATCCTCTCTCTCTCTCTCCCTCTCTCTCTATCTCTCTTTCTCTCTATCTCTCTTTCTCTGTGCTGACTGGCCTTCCACACAGTTTCCCCTTTAATCCATGCAATCGCATCTCCTTTCGGAATTATTTTTTTCCTTTGTGGTCCACTGCCCCTGTGACCTTTTCTCTTTTGAAGTTCTCTATTGTCCTGAATTTTTTCAACGTGCTTCCATATTCTTCCTGCATTCCATGCTTATATTCTGGGTTCATTTTTTCCGTCCTGTCTTTCATTCTTTTTTGGTGAATCATTGTTGGCATATTTTCTCTTTCCTAATCAGTTGTGTGTTTTCTCTCTCTGTCTCTCGCTTTCTCTGTCTATCAGTCTCTCTCTGTGTGTCTGTCTCCCTCTCTCTGTCTCTCCGTGTCTGTCTCTCTTAGTATTTCTCTTTCTCTGTCTCTCTTCCTCTCTCTCCCTCTCTCTCTGTCTCTGCCTCTGCCTCTCTCTATCTCTCTCTCTCTCTCTCTCTCTCTCTCTCTTCTCTCTCTGTATCTGTCTCCCTCTGTCTCTCTCTCTTTATGTCTCTCTGTATATTTCTTTCTCTATCTCTCTATATATCTATCTATCTATCTAATCTACGAGTATCTATCTATCTATCTATCTATCTGTCTATCTATTTATTCATCTATCTATCTATCTATATATCTAATCTATCTATCTCTGTATCTCTCTCTCTCTCTTATCTATATATCTATCTCTCTTTCTCTTCCTCTTTCTCTTTTTTACCCCCTTCTCGTTTCAGAATTATCTTATTTCCTAAATTTCAGCATACCGGAGAGTAGTCATAGTAATATTCTCTTCTTCAGCTTTTTTAAGATTTCCCTAAAGACCAATTACCACACCTTGCATAGCCATGATACTTCAGTCTTCGCTGACTTCCTCCTGCATTTTACTACATATCTTATTCAAGTCAACCCCAGTTTCTCCTATAACTTTTCTTTTTCCTTGTTTGTTCATATATTTTTTTCTCCTTTCTTTCACTAAATCTTTTCCCCTTTTTTTTTTTTTTTTTTTTTTTTTTTTTTTTTTTTTTTTTTTTTTTTGACTTGTATTTATTTTTCATTGCCACATGGTCGCCGGTTCAGGGCTTTTACTCAGGATTTTTGCTTTCTGTTCTTAATATTTTCATTTCTCTCCTTTTTATATTCGCGTTTATTTCTCTCTTTATATTCGCGTTCTCTTCAACATCGCTTAGTTCGTATTTGGAATCTAGATTTTTTCTCTTTTGATTTCTCCAATTATTCTTAGATTCTATGAACAATTCTATTTGGCAAACTATTGCTTTAGTGATTCTCTTTTACGTCGTAAACTCACATTATCAGGAACTCCCTTACATAGGACTTTGTAGCTTGGAATTTAACGAATCATACCCTTGGTCCAACTCGCTGGCGGCAGAGTTCGAACGGCAGTCAGCCTCGATCTCCGCCTCAAGTAACAATCCTTCCTCTCCCTCCTCCTTGAGAGAGAGAGAGAGAGAGAGAGAGAGAGAGAGAGAGACTGCGAGTACATTCCTGTACGAGTGTGAATATCAATACACGTGTATACTTATTATGTACCTGACAATGACGTCTTTCGACAATTGTCCTCTCTATATCTTTTAACCCATTGATCATTCCCTCCTTTGGATTTCGAATATGAAAACCAATATTTCCCAGTGGAATCCTCTACTTCATATTATACAACTTTTATCTGTTATCATTATTATTTTTTTTTTCATTTTGTTTCATTTGTTTCATTGTGTTTTATTTTTATTTTTATTTTTTCTTTATTTATTGCTTTAATTTATCTATTTTATTATTATTATTATTATTATTATTATTATTATTATTATCATTATTTTATTGATTTATTTTCATTTTATCTTTTTTTATTTATTTTATTTTATTTATTTATTTATTTATTT
>NC_134820.1:25132136-25157136 GCF_046742065.1 Oratosquilla oratoria | reverse complement strand
CTTTCTAGAAAGAAAAATATATTTTTTAGTGTTTGTTAATAATACACAGCTTTTTTATCCTTGGAAGGAATATTGCACTACGGACGTGATGACACAGATGTAGTAAAAGATCGATTTAAGGAATATGCCAGAATGGAAGGATCGTAAAAGTTAAAGTAGATTAACATTATTTTTTAAGAGGAGATTATTTTCTAATCATAAAAGATTTTTGATTTTAAAAACTTATAATTTTCCAATAAAAAAGAATCGTTGCGTTACTTGGCCATATACGTTCCTTAGAAATGCACTACATGCTTTCAAATCAACTTTATATGTAAGAAATCTATGTAAATATCTTTTAAGATAAGTTCTTTATGAAGAATGTATGCAACATAAAAGAAAAAAATTAAAACAAAATTCTAAGGTTAAAAACCACAACGACTCTAACCTCTCTTCCACTGCTACAGAAAAAAAGGGAGACATTTTTCATCTTTCGTCCAGAAAAAAAATTAAAACAAAATTTTAAGGTTAAAAACCACAACGACTCTAACCTCTCTTCCACTGCTAAAGTAAAAAAAGGGAGACATATTTCATCTTTCCTCCAATGACTGAGGCTATTTTTCACAGAGATGCCATTAGATAGGCTTTGATAAAGGAAAAACACATTTCATTTCTACTCGAACGCACTCGAAGAAGGCATAGATAGACGGGAAGCGCGTACGCATGTTACAGGGTTGGCCAATGAAACATTGAATAAATTAATAATTGTACAGAACTACATAGACGATACGTCTTCTCACTTTAGAGACGCGACCAAGACTAACTGACATCAAGCTTACTTAGCGCGGGGAAAAACAAACACAGTTCGTCTTGATTTTCCTACAAAAAGGCGCAAGCAAATATACAATGACAATAATAAAATCAATATACAATAATAAGTATAAAATACTACAAGTACATATGTATAATATACAAGGAATGTTTGATGCTACCATTACACGCATAGAGGAATTCTTCCAAACCGAATGAAGTCATCTGATGTTATTTAGAAATATCCACGTACTCAGACACACACACACACACAATTGCCACTCAATGAAACTCATCAAAACCTAACCCGGAGTGATAGAATATGAGGACAAAAACATTCATGGGGACCCTCTATATTAAGTCATGTATCAAGGATACGTACCAGCTTAACCACTAGCTACAAGTGGGCTTGGTTCTCCGTAAAATCGAGATTAGGACGGCAGTTAGCAGTCGACTCAAATCCTGCGGGAGTTAGATTAACCCCGAGGTTGGAGAATCTTATAGTCTCAGTAGCATAGTCGGTAGAGCGATGGCCTGCCACCGCGCAAGTCTCGGTTCGAGTCCGGGGACAACTGTCGGAATTATTTGATTGACATCGTCGTCATTGGCGATTCTATTCAGATATATCTGTGTATATATATATATATTTATATGTATATATTTATGTGTGTGTGTGTGTGTGTATCAGATTGAAATGAGCATTATTATTTCAATGAACGAAGTCATTAGTGCAACCCTGAACGACACGGTCGATATGCTATTGATCCAGGCTAACTCCGAATGAGATATTGATCAGAGCAGGTAGGAGAAGATAAACGAGGTTATAAAGTTCCTCGCAACAAGCATAACGCAACACAGCAGAGGCAATCATTAACATTCCTTCTGCCACGTAATGAGTTTTTTAGGAGATGGACATAATTCAAGGAACGAAAGTTTTTTTTTTTTTTTTTTTTTTTTTTTTTTAAGAGGTGGACACAACTCAAGGGACACAATACCGAGGAATTCTCTTGCAAATTCCTCTGAGTGAATACCGGGAATTGTGTATCGCTGCACAGTGAGCTATTGGTGTGAACTTGCGAGTTTCCCGACAATGAATAAAGAAATAATGGGAGGAGTTGGGAGTGGAAGAGGGAAGGAGGGGACTGGGAGGAGAAGGAAAGGGAATGAGAGAGAGTGGAGGAATGAGGAGGTGGAGGGAGAGGTGGAAGAGGTTTGAGAGGGTGGAGGGAGAGGGAGGAATGGAAAGGAAAGAGGAGAGAGGGAGGAAATGGAGTGAAGAATTGGGGAGGAGGGAGGGTGGAAGGATTTGGGAGTGGGAGGAGAAGGAAGATTCGGGAGGGGAAAGGGAGCGTGGATTGGGGAGGAGGAGGAGGAAGGATTGTGGAGGAGGGGATGTGGTTGGGAGGAAGAGGAGGGAAGGGGGAGGAGTATGGGGAGGGGACGGGGGGGGAGGGTTTGAGAGGACGGGGGTGGGAAGGGGAGAATAAGGAGAGAGGGAGGAAAGGGGAGGAGGTGGAGGAGAAGAAAAGGGGAGAAGGAGGGGAGGAGGAGGAAAGGGAAGAAGGAGGGGGAGTGAATGGGGGAAGGGGAGGAGGAGGGTTGAGAGGACGGGGGTGAGAAGAGAATAAAAAGGGGAAAGGAAAGGGGAGAAGGAGGTGGAGGAGACGAAAAGGGGAGGACGAAGGGATGGGGAGGAAAGGGAAGAAGGAGGAGGAATAGGAAGAGGAGGAAAAGGGAAAGGAGAAAGAAAGGAAAGGTAAGAGAAGGAGGAGGGTTAGGGAGATGGGTGTGGGAAGGGAGGAGGAGGGGAATAGGGGGAGGATAGAGGAAAATGGCGGGTAAAAGGGATGGGGGGATTACAAAACCCACACAGAAGTCCTGATATTGCAGTTTTGCAACTCGGGCAGTGTGACGTAATACCGGCTGTCGAGCGGCGCGTGTTCTGTCGTGATAGATTGCAAAGAAGAGATTGTATGTTTGTGTGATCGATCACGGGGAGTATCATTCCTACGCCTTGCTGTGGGTTTGCCCGCAAGTACCTGTCATCCACGGGTTCATATAACCCTCCACAGTGGGTCTACCAAACGACCCATAGGTTTGATGGGACAAATCGCTTAACCCAGAGGCTTAACAGCACTACATGTTTGCCATGATCGATAGTAAAGGCCGGACCAGAGGGAACGATACATCGTGGAAATGCAACTGTATGTTTCTGTTCTCAGTTGAAAAACAATTGGACTGGGTAATGTCCCGTGAAACTGTGCCTGTGGATGATGCATTGATAGTCTCATGCTCCATTGCAGACTATAATTCAACGACCAAGGGCCGTCACCCAAGTGTCATAATGTTTGCTGATGCAATAGCAAAACATAACGCAAAGGTCATATGTTTCTGTAAATATGCAACCTGTCATAGCATTTCCGAGTGACTTGTTTATCTCTCTCTGTTTCTCTATCTATCCATCGATCTATCTATCTATTTATTCAAATCTCTATATCTCTATCTCTATCTTTCTACTACCTCTCTCTCTCTCCATCTATCTCCCTATCTCTTTTTCTATATATCTATCTGTATCTCTATCTCTCTCTTTCTCTCTCTCTCTCTCTCTCTCTCTCTCTCTCTCTCTCTCTCTCTCGTTTTCTTGTGTGTGTGTGTGTGCGTGTGTGTGTTTGTGTGTGTGTGTGTGTGTGTGTGTGTGTGTGTGTGTGTGTGTGTGTGTGTGCGTGCATGAGCTCCTCTACCTGTGCGTGCGTGCGTGCGTGGATGTGCGTGTTTATGTTCACAAACGTAAGCGTCAGAGTATTTGCTTGATTATGCACATATGCATCTATCCTCTGACATGCACTTACGTGCACCCATGTGTGTATAAGCTTCATAATGCATAAAAGGGAAACTAGTTTATGCGATGCTGTTGATCGGAACGAATTGAAAATCATACAAAATCATATGTGGCATTTCCACATATCTACAAGAGAAAAGATGCCCGTCTGAAGCCTGGGATGAGCCTAGAATTGGTGATTCCATATCACTACAAAAACTAGTATATCAAGCGAAGACACGTGAGCACAAATAAATTAGGTGAAAGTGTGAGTGAAACGGATTTGTAATGCTTTTATACGACAGCAAATCCTAAGACTAAGCTAACTTAACCTAACCTAACCTTTACCTATATTAACCTAACCTAAGCCAGCCTAACCTAGCCTAAAGTAAACTAACCTAAACTAACCCAACCCAACCCAACCTAACCTAACCTAACCTATCTTAACCTAAACTAAGCCAGTCTAACCTAGCCTAAAATAACCTAACCTAATCTAACCTAACCTAACCTATCTTAACCTCACCTAAACCAGCTTAACCTAGCCTAACCTAACCTAACCTAACTTAACAACCAATAGAACGAGCAATAAAGACCAGTGGCTACTCTACGATGAATTAATTGCCTAATTTTAGACAAAATAAAATATCTGACGCTCAGATCATCAATAATTAGCAACTGGAAATCTACACGACGATTTGAAACAATGATGATAGTGATTATAAGTGCGAATGATATTCTTTAACCATATATAAAGTGAGGAATTCATGTAAAATAAATAAAATATCCAACCCAAGAGATTAGCAATAACAATTACAAATTAACGACAGGAACGATATTGTTTTCTATGACTACAAAATGAGAAGTTTATGTTTAATAACCGAGATGTCAGTGATTTAGTTTTTCAGTTTTAAGATCCATTTCAATAATAATGCTTCATTATAATGTAATTGTTTTTTTGCTTGCTTATATATTTTTTGTTTATTACCTATTTTGTTTTATTTTTCACCCGTGTATTTGTATTTTGAAATGTATATATGATATATTTCCCATGTGTGTGTATGTGCATTCTTAAACATTTGAATGCAGTTAAAAGACCTTAATATAATGCGTAACTAAAAACTCACAATTACATTCTGTTCTTCATATTTTATATTGTGCACTTCACATTATCCAGTATCTCTTTGGTCATCGTTTTTTTTTTTTTTTTTTTTATTATTTTTTTTTTTTTTATTTTAGAAATGTGTGGAAGCTACAAATATAGACGTAACGTGTGGTCATCGTCGTTTTGTTTTTTTTTTTTTTTTTTTTTTTTTAGAAATGTGTGGAAGCTACAAATATAGACGTAACATGTGGTCATCGTCGGGTTTTTTTGTTTTTTTTTTTTTTTTTTTTTTTTTTTTTTTTAGAAATGTGTGGAAACTACAAATATAGACGTACCGTGTGGTCCGACAAACCAATATACAACATACTATACCCACCTTATCTCTGGCTCAACGCCGTAGCCAGAATTGAGTCTATACATCTAAAACATGTATTTATTTTTAATATCAGTTATGTAAGGTTCCGCCTCGTGTGGAGACAAAAGCACCTTTTCACATACCACCTGAGACATGTTCATCTACCACCTACCACTTTGTACTCGCCATCTACCTCTAGCCATCTACCATCTACCATCTACCATCACCAATTCACTCGGGCCTTCTACCGTCTCGGCCGGAAATCATTTGATCTCCGTGGTTGTCACGTTGTGGGGATATTGGAAGAACCTCGCCATCTCCTGCTCCCCTCCTCCTTCTTTCTCCTCCACTTCTACTCTACTTTCTTTTTCCATGTAAATAGTATATCAAAGGATTACAAAGGATTACAAAAGCGGAGCATGCCGACAGGAGACCTTTTGGTCCATTACTAGGTCGGATGTGGAAAAAAATTATAATAATGATAAATAAATAAGATAAAAATAAATAAAAATCATAATAATATAGATAATAATAGACATAGGTATAGTTAAATAATAAACAAACAGGTAAATAGTAGATAATAATGAATTAACAGATAATTATCAATAAATATAAATCAAGCAAATAATAATAAACAAACAAATAATATCAAACAAACAAGAAATATCAAATAAATGGGAGGCATTACAGCATCTTGCTTAGGTTGCTTATCCAAAGAATCTTAAAGCTGAAGATCTTTCCCTTTATAATGTAGGATACCCAAGTCAAGCACAAACCCAATCTACACTACACATACTAATATCATCCTAAAACCTTTTTCGTTGCCCTTTCCCTTTGTAGCACCTCGTGGATGAAAGGGTAGCTCCTCACTCCCGCCACGCAGCTTGTATAACAGGCAATGCAATAAAATACAGACTTCACTTTATCTTTCAGTTTTGTCTTCCCACACACCGTTTTCTATTTCATTATCTTTTTGTTTTGTCTCCCCATACACCGTTTTCTATTTCATAATTGATTTCATTCAGTTTTCTGTCAATTATCTCCTCGTATATTTTCATTCTTTCAACCTTGTTTAGATGGTCATTTCTCTAATTCATTCTGTTTGTCTTCCTGAACCTAAATTTTATTTGATATTTCATATTATGCATTGTATCATATAATACTTTGTCTAATAATTTAGACCCGTATTTCTCTTGAAGTTTTTTTTATTGTAGTTAACTTGGCTTATATTTTTATTAAATAATATCTTGTGTGATCTCTTCTCTCTGTATTAATTGTCAATATATCTGTGTAATACAGCAGTATTTCTTTTTCTCATTTACGATAGATGGATGGATGGATGGATGGCCTAGCCAACTTCAACAAAGTCCGTCATTCTTCCTCGTTTTATATGTATCAATCACTCAAAGTATATATCTATCTATTTTTGTATCTCTGTATGTATCTCCCGATCTATGTTCCTGTGCACTATAAAGACACACCTCACAATCATATTACACACATTTACACACACAGTTTCACACACACACACACACACACACACACACACACACACACACACACACACGTTGCGGGTTGTTACTCCAATTCTCGTGGGCGGGGAGTTGGGTGTGTGTGTGGGTGTAAGGTCACAGTATTACCCATAGATCGATCATATATGAGCTCTGAGCTCTCTTCCGGTAGGGAAATAGCTGTCGATTACGAGTCCAACACGTGATCCAAGACCATGGTGATTCACACACACTCACACGCACACACACACACACACACACACACACACACACACACACACACAAAAATATATATATATATATATATATATATATATATATATATATATATATATATATATATATATATATATATACCTATGTATACATATATACATCCAGTGTATATTTTACATAGTGGGACAAGAAAAATGAAAAGGGATATTGCATCCCAACCCAGACAGTCGTTTCGATTAAATTTGGCGTTCGCTTTGAAATGCACTTAAAACTCCATCAAACGATATTCATTTCTAGACGGCGTTTTAATGCTAAAAGGGCATAATAAGTGACGAGAGTTTTTTCTCTCCGTAGTTCCCTTTTTCTCGCACGCGTGTCTATGTGTGTGTCATTTATATAGATAGATTGAAACATGCATATGTGTATACAGTTCATAAGTCATATGTATTTACATAGTTGTATTTACCTTGTTGTATTTTACGGGAAGAGAGCTATGCTCGTAGTGACCCGCTTTTGTATCTTTTCAGGATCGAGTTTGATCTTAAGTTCTTGTATAGTTTGTGCACTCACTGTTCCCATATTCAATTTGTTTCAGATATCTGTCACTGTGTGTGGGAAGCTATTCTTTTTCAGATCTCTTCTGTAACTATCATTTTTAAGTTTCTTTTCATGTCCTCTTGTTTGTTTGTTTTTTATCCCACTTTAATAAATCATCTCTATCAAGGTGTATGTTTTCGTAAAATTATTTTGATTTTCTTGCCTGCTGGGACAAACCAATATATTTCAGACGTAAATGCAGCGCTAAAGACAGTTTATTTTTTTTTTTTTTTTTTTTTTTTTAGCAATATAAAAAACGTTCCCTGGAGTACATTTGAAAGCTTTCACAAGTTTAACCATCTTTTTTCACGACTGCACCAGCCGGCTCAGAGATGACCATCCCTATTCATCCTTTCACAAAAGCTAGCCCACACAGAAGAATGTTCTCGTAGCACTAACATAATCTACAAAACCTATTTCATCACTCTACTGTGTGTTCTGCTTATTACTGTATGTTCTGCCATAACAAAGGAAGGAAAGGCTTACAACAGAATGTGCTTGTTACCACTATATCTGTCACCTTTGCCCTAAGTATCAGGATGAAATATGCGGGAGATCCACATTTCAATTCCCTTTCAGTTTATTCAGAATATTCCCGTTCTGTAAGCTGATTAGAACATTATTTTTGGTTAAATAAAATTTCTATAGTGTATCATCAAAAGGTGGGATTAATTCAGCTTTAACACGGTAATTCAGGGGCTCTTAACCAATGGTGTTAGGGGAAATTCCCCTAAAAAGAGAAAATTCCCCAAAAGAGGAGGGAATTTTAGGGTCACAAAAGGGAAAGGGAAGAGTAAATATTGATGATTAATTCAGTTTAACATCACGAATTACCCCTATCAGGAGGCCAGAACGGTGCCCACTACATAGGACTTTGCAGCATGATTTAATGAACCATACCCTTGGTTCAACTCGCTAGGGGCAAAAATTCGAACTACCGTCACCTTGACCTCTGCCGCAAGTACCGGCGCTCTAACCTGATCTCCCAGCGAAATATAAATACTTTGAAAAGTACAACTTTTATGAATTATACAACCTACATAATCTACAGTACATAGTACTCTTCCAAACACCATACATCAAATGCACACTTAACATAATTTTTTTTTTTTTTGTATTAAACAATCCTTTAAACGTGATGAAAGGGAACTGTGAGTCTAAGATATGGTAGAAGGGTGATACAGGGTGTCAGCAAGTTTAAATCAGTGTCCTAGTTACTGTGATGTCAGAATTAAACGAGTTAGCTTAAAATTCGTGATACTAAAATGTTTCCAACACAATACCACGTAGCCATAGTAATGACAAAGTATGTTCTCGGTATAATATATACACATCAATTCACATACTACCACTATAACGTTTTATCATCCATCAAAAAGAAAGATTTGTCCGTAGAGCTTACACAAAGCACTTTAATAGCCATTAAAGTAAATAATATTTTCGTAAAACTTAAAAGACACTTTACACATGAAATACATCGCTCGCTATAACCACGAGATCTCACCAACGATGTTAGCTTACCAATCTGTTAATGCATCTCTATCAATTATGGTACGAGCGTAGCTTACTACTTCCCCGTCCATCTATCACTTATGCACGTGCATCGACCACAAGCTTCTGTATTTCTCTCTCTGTTTTCAATGGTCATGGCGAGCTTCCATGTCAACACGCACCACAAGAGTAGAATTTGCCAATCTGTTAATGCATCTCTATCAGTTATGGTACGAGCGTAGCTTGCTACTTCCCCGTCCATCTGTCACTTATACACGTGCATCGATCACAAACTTCGGTATTTCTCTCTCTGTTCTCATTGGCCATGGCGCGCTTCCATGTCAACACGCGCCACAGGAGTAGAATTGGAGATCCTTGGTGATTGATACGACGACGATTGAAAATAGGGAACATGTATAGTGTACTGATTACATGTTTTATACTATCAGAGTCACCCAGGATTTTTATCTATTTGTTTATCTATTTATTTCATTATTATCATTTTCATTTTTATTTTTTTATTAACGGACCAGTCACAGAGATTTTTTTTTTTTTTCAAGACATTTCTAACCTAAGGGGAATACTGCGCATATTTAAAATCTACCATCTTTTTATTCTGATTTCCTCCTTAAATATTACTTTGACCACTTTTTTGTCGTGATTGTAGCATTGAAGTTAAAAGCGTTGGTTATTACAAAAAGAAAGAAAAAAAAAACACTGGGAGTGGGAGTAGGAACATACGATGGTATTCTTGAAAAAATCTTTCCTTATATAAATCATATAATAAATCCTTGGAGGGAAAAGATATATATATGGAAAGATTTTTCTTTAAGAAGTCTGTAAGAATCTTACGGCGGTATTCTTAAAAAAAATATCTATATGAATCTTTCCCTTCCAATTACTTATATAAGATTTATATAAGGAAAGATTTTTTTAAGAATACCACCAATAAACTCTTGGTTTCCAGTAAATGAAATAATTTGGCGACAACGATGTTAAAATGGAAAGTTCCAATTAAGAAAGTAAAGATGAACGACTCTTGTAATGGTTATTTTGGTTGTCAGTCACCAACTCTATTCCAAGAAGTCATTCCTCTTTGCACTTACGTAGTTAGATATATCTAAATTGGCTTCGCAAATTCTCCCCAGCAGACGAAAAAGGAAATTAAGAAAAATTTCATTCAAAGACCTTATCTTCAAAAGCAAAAGGCATCTTGATATCTCAATTCCAAAGTAAGGTTTGATATACCAACAACGCCCGCTTGTCCAGCTACGCGTTATCTCGCTTCAACACATTGTAATATTTTATTTATTATTATTTATTATCAATTATTATTTATTATTATTTATATTATCATATATTATTATATTTTATTTATTTATTTATATATTTATCATTATTATAACTTTTTTTTTCGCATCCGACCTAGTTATGGACCAAAAGGTCTCCTGTCGGCATGCTCCGGCTTTGTAAACCCTTTGTGTACTGGTGGCGTAATAGGATGCGTGCTGGTCTCTAATGTGCTAAGTTGTAGGTTCGAGTCCCGCACTCCACTCTTCACCATCATCCTCCAAGGTAATATTTTTCGGGTGATTTCACAATAATTGACGTCACTATGAGTGATGTATGGGTGACGTCGGAATCGATGACGTCAAGATATGTGACGTCACAATCGGTGATGTCAATATGGATGACGTCACAATCGGTGACGTTAATATAGATGACGTCACAATCGGTGACGTCAATATGGATGACGTCACAATCGGTGACGTTAATATAGATGACGTCACAATCGGTGACGTCAAGATAGATGACATCAATATGGATGACGTCACAATCTGTGACGTCAATATGGGTGACGTCCAACCGGAGTAACACCCTAATAGGTATCCCCAATATGACGTCATCACCAAGAATGACGTCATTGGTAGCTTGCGAATTATAGCTCTATTTCGGGAAGACATCGCTGATCTTGCATCGAGGCTGGTTTTGCACCGTGAGACGGGACCGATATTGCTCCAGGGGTTGGGGGGGCGGTTTGGGGGTCGGGGGGGGGGGGCAGTTTGGGGGGTATGGGGGGGAGGTTTGAGGTCATACATCACTCCCCCACAGTCTAGCAGACCTTGCTAGCGACCTACTTCCTCCGCATTTTGATATCAGCCCTTCCTAAACCGCCCACAGTTGACATTCAATGTTTTCTAGGCTTAATTCCATTCGAATGAGCACACTATATTCCATATCGCGGTTTATACGTGTTTGGAACGTAGATTGTGGGAGAAAGGGCGTAACGAATTTACATATATCGTATTACATACACACACGCGCGCGCGCGGACACACACACACACACACACACACACACACACACACACACACACACACACACACACACACACACACACACACACACACACACACACACACACACACACACACACACATATATATATATATATATATATATATAGAGAGAGAGAGAGAGAGAGAGAGAGAGAGAGAGAGAGAGAGAGAGGGGGAGGGGAAGATATCACATGTATATATGTAATGTATATATCCCAATAACACTACGTGTTCTGCATTTTTTCAGCAAAATCACAACCATTTCATTCACCTAAGAATAAATTTAAAAATTGGGCACAACCAGTCAAAATTCTTATTTTTTCGAAGCCTATTCTTCATTTGAATAAGATTGTTTTTTCGGTAGTCAAGAACAGTATGCAAAGAATGTGAACATGCTGAAGGAGCTGACATGAGCACACACACACACACTGTTCATCTACCTACACTTATGATACTCTGTTCTTGTTGCATGAGGTCGGTCGTCTAAGATCTGAAGGAGTCTCCTCTACCTCGAAGACTCCTTCCAGACAGTAATATTATTTCTATAACCAACTCAACAACCACGTGATTCTCTTAGAGTAGTTCTCCGTGTCAATAAAACCCAGCACTTTAGATCATAGTGTTAAAACACACCATTTAACTTCTTCAATAATTTGATGAGTTTCGCTAAGTTTATTGTGACAAACGGTAGATGTTTTTGTGTAGAATTAAAATGAAGAGGGCATGATTCGAGCTTAGCCAAAAGTTTGATTTTCTGAAAAAGATGAATTGGACGACTTCGATTGCCAAGACACAAGAATCTACGGGGCGTCATTGTTCTAAAGTGAATTCAATCTTGCTGCCCCGTTTTCTGTTGACCTATTTTTGTGTGGTGATAGTATATATATATTCTTCTTCTTCTTCTTCTTCTTCTTCTTCTTCTTCTTCTTCTTCTTCTTCTTCTTCTTCTTCTTCTTCTTCTTCTTCTTCTTCTTCTTCTTCTTCTTCTTCTTCTTCTTCTTCTTCTTCTTCTTCTTCTTCTTCTTCTTCTTCTTCTTCTTCTTCTTCTTCTTCTTCTTCTTCTTCTTCTTCTTCTCCTCCTCCTCCTTTTTATATTTCCGTCGGCATGAAGTAATAAAGAGAGGTTTCCAACTTTCCTAAGTTCTATTTACTTATATTACGCCTTCTTCTTTCTTTCGTCGTTTTTCTCCTTCATATACATATATATATATGCTAATATACTATTCACATATATATATATATATATATATATATATATATTTTTTTTTTTTTTTTTTTTTTTTTTTTTTTTTTCGTGATCTTCCGCTTCTCTTTGGTCTTCTTCATATTCATTTACTTCTTCAACTTCTTCCTGTTCCTCGACGCCCGACCGGAATTTGTTTTCCTTTTGTCTTTGGGGTCGTGGAGGCAAATCTCATTGGCAGTCGCTCGTATTTGCTCCCGCCCTCGATCCTTTGATTCCCGCTGCTCCTCCGGGTAATTCGAAGCACCAATCGCCTTCGAGTGTGACGCAATTAGCAGAGTTTAACGGCACTTTACTTCGGCAGAAGCTTCCTGGTTCCAATTAGGAGTTTTAAGCCCCTGTTGTCAGCATTTTTTGGGGAGGTTTGGGTTGGTCCAATTTTTTTTGTCTTATTGTCATTTCTCATACTGGACTCGTAGAAACTTCATTTTAGATAGCATGTTTTTGTTGTTGTAGTTGTTGTTTGTTATTGTTGTTGTTCTTGTTGTTGTTCTTGTTGTTCTTCTTCTTTTCTTCTTCTTCTTCTTCTTCTTCTTCTTCTTCTTCTTCTTCTTCTTCTTCTTCTTCTTCTTCTTCTTCTTCTTCTTATTTCTTCTTCTTCCTCTTCCTCTTCCTCTTCTTCTTCTTCTTCTTCTTCTTCTTTTCTTCTTCTTCTTCTTCTTCTTCTTCTTCTTCTTCTTCTTCTTCTTCTTCTTCTTCTTGTATTTATATCATTATCATTACTACTATTATTGTTATTATTCTAATTCTAATTCTTATTGCTGTTCCTATTCCTACTCCTATTTTTATTATTTTTATTATTTTTATTCTAATTCTAATTCTAGTTCCTATTCTTATTCCTACGCTTGTTTATATCCTTATTCTTATCATAATTTTTATTATAGTAGTTGTTGTTCTGTATCATCTGTTAATGTCATATTCCCCTTCATCCCTTTCGTGTTAACTGTTGACATCCTTTAAGTTCAGTTGACTTACTCGATTTCTAATCTTTTCCTACTTATACTCTCTTTTTCCTTTTGGCTTTTTCCATTTCTTTACTCTTTTAATATCATCTCTCTTCCAGTTCTCAAAACGATCTGTCTCTTAAATTTCCCTCCTGTTCTCACAGTCATCACAATCTCCTGCATTAACTTTTTCCATCTCATTCCATAGTTCATGATCTTTTTCCACTAAGCGGTTTCCATTCTCCAGTGCTTACTCTTTTAATATCATCTCTCTTCCAGTTCTCAAAATTATCTGTCTCTTAGAGTTTCCTCCTGTTCTCACAGTCATCACAATCTCCTGCATTAACTTTTTCCATCCCATTCCATAGTTTATGATCTTTTTCCACTAAGCGCTTTCCATTCTCCAATGCATATATCCTCCAACCACACTTTTCCTACTCATGATCTTTCCCACTATAGTCTCGTGATTCTCTAGTGCATATATACTCAAACCATACTTTTCCTACTTCCATATTCTCGTACTTCTTTACCTTATATGCCTCTAGCCTCTGTGACATGGGTTGAAAATTCCCTAAGTAACTAAAAAAATATTTTTGAAAAAAAATCTCTCGTCGATTTCAGTTGCACTTAAAAATGTTGCATACAATCCAAAAAAGTTAAAGATATGCTATAATAGAGGTAATGGTATACAAACAACTACAGTGGTGTCCTTTAGAAGATATACAATATGTGATTTTTAAAGCTCAAATATATCAACATTTATTTCTAGTGTGTGTGTTGGGGAGAAGTGGAGACTCGTTCTTTTAGCCTGTGTCCCTGTCATAAGAAGATCCGTGACGGTTCTTCCCACTCTCGGACATGATGTGTCGTAGTAGACCTCACTACCTGTGCTACCAGTGTGCTATCTGTGTGCTACCCTTGTGTTATCTGTGTGTTACATGTGTGCTACCTGTGTGATACCTGTGTGCTACATGTGTGCAACCTGTGTGCTACCTGCGTGATACCTGCGTGCTACATGTGTGCTAACTGTTATGTGTGCTATCTGTGTGCTACCTGTGTGCTACCTACGTGCTACATGTGTACTACCTGTGTGGTATCTGTGTGCTACCTGTGTGCTATCTGTGTGCTACATATGTTCTACCTGCCTGCTACTTGTGTGCTACATATGTTCTACCTGCCTGCTACTTGTGTGCTACCTGTGTGCCATCTGTGTGCTACCTTCTCTTTGCTACTTGTGTGCTACATTTGTGCTACCTGCGTGCTACCTGTGTGTTACCTGTGTGCTATCCGTGTGCTACCTGTGTGCTACTTGTGTTCTACCTGTGTGCTACTTGTGTTCTACCTGTATGCTACCTGTGTGCTACCTGTGTGCTTGTTAAGCATAAACTTTGCAATACGGGGTATAAGAGATGCACTAGTATTGGTGGTTGCTATCTATATAATGTAATCATTCAAACCTTTCAATGGGACTGATGCCTGTGCATTCGTCAAGCCAAGGACACACGGTCTTTCTATATGTGTGTAATGTAAAGGTTTTGTACAACTGAACTTTAATTAAAACCCCATTAACCATTCTGATATGTGGTTTTACAAGACTACAATCTTCGTTTACCCTTCAAATTTTTATATATTTCTCATTTTCGGGCTAGATTTTCTCAATTCCAAAAGAATTTCTTCAAAACATGTCGAAAATGTCCACGTGTTCATCGCTTGTGTTCTTTGTTGAATCGCGTACACTAAGACTCTCCCTTCTTCTCGTTCTCTTTCTTCATACCTCATTACCTCATTGAGTTAGTTATGGACCAAAAGGTCTCCTGTAGGCCTTTGTACTCCCTCTCTTCCTGTAGCCTTTCATCTCTTCTCTCTTCTCTCTCTAATATTTCCTCTTCTTTTCTCTCCTTCTATAGTTTATCCTGTGCTTGTCGGTGGGTAACTAAACTGTAGTCACCCCTTAGAACATGCATCTCAATCAATTATATTTAATAAAAATAATGAATATTATTATTTATATTAAATATAATTGATTGAGATGCATGTTCTAAGGGGTGACTATAGTTAAGCCTGTGCTTGTCGGTGGGTAACTAAACTATAGTCACCCCTTAGAACATGCATCTCAATCAATTATATTTAATAAAAATAATGAATATTATTATTTATATTAAATATAATTGATTGAGATGCATGTTCTAAGGGGTGACTATAGTTTATCCTGTGCTTGTCGGTGGGTAACTATGCGTGTTGGCTACAGAACATTACACTTCCTCCCAATCTTGCCTCATGCTTTCCTTCATGTGGCCTGGGACTTCCAACACCGTCACCGACGCCACCAAACAATCGATAATCCTCTTCAGGTTTAATCTCCTTCTTTGTCTGTTCCTTTCCCCCCTCGTTCCTCCTCCTTTTCCCCTCGATTTCCCCCTCTCAGATTATGACAGCTCCACCTGCAGGACCCCTCTTTCTCAGCCTCCATTTATCTTATCTTTTTCTTGCCAAACTTCTTCCCCTCACTGTTCCTCTACAGGTCTTCCAATCTCCCCTTTTCTACCTTTCCTCGTCTCTCTCTCTTTTCCAGCTTCCCTCCCTCCGCGCTCTTTTCCTCTCTAAAACTTTCCTCTTTTCTCTCTCTCTATCAAGCTCCCCCTCCTCTCTTTTTCCCTCTCTTACTACCTTCCTCTCTCTCTCCTCTCTCTCTCTCTCTCTCTCTCTCTCTCTCTCTCTCTCTCTCTCTCTCTCTCTCTCTCTCCTAGCTCTCCCTCTCGCTCTTTCCTCTCTTACTTCCTTCCTCTTCTCTCTCTTCCAGCTCTCCTCCTCTCTCTTTCCTCTCTTTCTACCTTCCTTTTTTTCTCTCTCCCGGCTCCCCTTCGCGCCCTGTCTTCTCTTACCGATCCTCTTCTCTCTCTCCCAGCTCTCCTCCTCTCTCTTTCCTCTCTTACTACCTTCCTCTTCTCTCTCCTAGCTCTCCTCTTCTCTCTTTCCTCTCTTACTACCTTCCTCCTCTCTCTCTCCTAGCTCTCCTCTTCTCTCTCTCCTAGCTCTCTTCTCTCTTTCCTCTCTTACTACCTTCCTCTTCTCCTCTCTCCGGCTCACCTCCACGCTCTTTTCTCTCTTACGACCTTTCTCTTCTCTCTTCCAGCTCTCCCATCTAAAAACCTTCCTCGTCTATCTCTCTTCCAGTTCCCCTCCTTTCCCTTTCCTCTTACCTTTCCTTACCTTTCCTCATCTCTCATCAACTACTTCAGAGGCAGAAGTTGTGGCTTCGGCCAACCCGAAGTGCCTCTCGGCAGAAGCTTTGTTTTTATCAGATGAGGGCTTCAGCGAAGGAGGCTTCAATCATAGAGTGATTTTGTCTTCGTGTACAGTACGTTGAAAATATTGACAATTAGAATCTTTATGCATCCATGTGGAGAAAAATCAGTATCTTCTCATTCGTGATAACTTGTGATATGAGATTTGTTACTTTATTTATAAATGTGGAAAAAAAATCCTCAATGATCCTCACCTAAAAAAGGTGTCAAAACTATGGTCAGTTTCCTGAGGGTATTGATGGTCGTATTCTAAAAAAAAATATTTCCTTATATAAATCTTATAGAAATCCTTGGGAGGGAAAGATTTATATAAGGAAAGATTTTTTTTTTTTTTTTTTTTTTTTTTTTTAGAAAATTCGGACTGTTATCCTAAAATAAATGAATAAATAAATAAATAAATAAATAAGTAAACAATAAATGAAAGAATAAAGATAAAAATTAAAGACATCTAGAGCTCCATCTCTAGACCGAATGCCAGCCCCTTGGGGCTGCACTTCCAGATAAAGATAAGGCGTTGATGGAATTTGGAGATGACGGGTGAGGATATGATCCTCTCGGACATATGTCATGCAGGACCACTTCTTGTTTTGACAAAATTCTGAAAATCTCAGCCAAGGAATTAAAGATTTTGAAGAGCAAGGAATGGTTATAATTATCAACATAATTTCTTGTCCACTGTTGATGTTTCCTTTTTTTTGCTTAAGTTTTGCTTATCCATATAATATTTTTTATTATACATTATCTGTGATTGAGAGAATTTATAATTGCTTTTTTATGTCTTCATTTGAACTTTGCATTCTTTCTACGTCATCCAATTTATCACACACTATATTTCAGAGAATTTATCATTGCTTTTTCTGCCTTCATTTGAACTCTGTATTCTTTCTACGTCATCATCCAATTCCTCTCTTACTGATATGATTTTCCTAATCCCCGTTCTTCTCATCAACTTCTTTCTCCTTTCTATCCCTCAACCCTTTCCATTTCTATTCGGGTTTCGAATGTCGTTCCATCTCCTTCTTTCGTTCTCCGTTCGTACCAGAGTCTCGTACACACTTTCTCTAACATTTATTCTTCCCCCCATCGTTTCATTGCTCTCTCTCTTTTCTCTCTCTCTCTCTCTCTCTCTCTCTCTCTCTCTCTCTCTCTCTCTCTCTCTCTCTCTCTCTCTCTCTCTCTTTCTCTCTATTTATCTCTTTTTCACTCTTTTTTTCTTCTTTTTTTCTCTTCACTCTTTTGGTCTTTTTTTTCCCTTTATTTTTCTTTATTTTTCATTTTCTCTTTATTTTTATCTTTTCTTTTTCTCTTTTTCTCTTTTTTCACTTTTTGTCTTCCTTTTTCCCTTGATTTTTGTTTTATTTTTGTATATTTTTCCCTTTTCGATTTATCTTTCTTTTTCTTTTTCTTTTGATCTCATTCTCTTTTTTCTCTTTTCTCTCATTTTATCTTCCTGTTTCTCTTCTTTCTCTTTCTTTTTCTCTTTGTTTTTCTCTCTTTTCTCTCTTCTCTTCTCTTTTCTCTCTTTTCCCTTCTCTTTCTCTGCTTTCTCTTTATTTTTCTTTCTATTTGTCTTTCGTTTTCACTTTTTTCTTTGTCTTTCTCATCTCTCTCTCTCTCTCTCTCTCTCTCTCTCTCTCTCTCTCTCTCTCTCTCTCTCTCTCTCTCTCTCTCTCTCTCCCCCTTCCTTTCCCCTTCTCTTTCCCCTCTCCCCTTTCCTTGTGGTTACCTCCTTCTCCTGCCTTTTATGTTTATCTTTACTTTTATCGCTTCTGTTGACATTCTGCGAGCCACCATCTGGATCCTGGTTTCTGTTTCATCAATGCTTTTCTTGGTTTCTGCAGCTGCGGGCTCTCTCCCAGCTCTGCAATTGGTTTCAGCCTGACCTGGTGCCTTTGCGGTTTCTGTTTGGGGTTTGGTATCTCTATGGTTTTACACTTGTATGTGTTGATTTAATGTTTTTTTTTCATTTTGTTTGGAACTAAAATGGTTTTACACTTGTATGTGTTGATTTAATGTTTTTTTTTCATTTTGTTTGGAACAAAAAGGTCCTATGATTAAATGATTCATTATTGTACCTCATTGCGTCTCGTTGTCTGGTTTCTTTATACTCTGTGTTTCTGTGCGTTTGCTTATTTGTATGATTTTATACATGTATATGCTCTTTTATCATTTTTATGAAATATTATTACTCCATGTTTGGTTTCTGGTTTCTCATATTCCTCTAAACCATCTGTGATCTTATCAATCTCCTGTTTATCTATTTATCCTTTTATTTTATTTATTTATTTATTTTATTCGTTTATTTTTTATTTTTTGGGGGGTTTAATGTTCCCCCGTACGCCACGCTAATTTTCCCCGTCTATTCCCTCTGGACTTGTATTCTTTGGTGTCTTTTCGGTTTTCTAAGTCTTTATTTAATTTTTTTTTCAGTTTCAACTCTTTGTCCTATTCTTCCTCCCTTCCGTCTACACACTTTCTTCATTTCCTTCACTTCCTTTTTCGTCTTCCATTTCTCTTCTCTTTTCTTTGAGTAAATGTCGTCCGTATTGTCACTATTATCTTATTTGCATATATTTCTCCTTCCCGTGTATCTCTTAAACACGCGAATGCGTCAGTAGGTAATTTGCTTCTTATATAGGCTCCAAAGACATTGTTTTGCATCTGTTACCTTTCTTCTCGCCTTCCACTCTCTCTCTCTCTCTCTCTCTCTCTCTCTCTCTCTCTCTCTCTCTCTCTCTCTCTCTCTCTCTCTCTCTCTCTCTCTCTCTCTCTCTCTCTCTCTCTCTCTCTCTCTCCCTCTCTCTCTCTTTCTCTTTTTATTTCTCTTTCTCTTTTTATTTCTCTTTCTCTCTCTCTCTTTCTATTTCTCTCTCTCTCTCTCCCTCTCTCTCTCTCTCTCTCCCTCTCTCTCTCTCTCTCTCTCTCTCTCTCTCTCTCTCTCTCTCTCTTTCTCTCTCTCTCTCTCCCCGTCTCTTTCTCTCTCTCATTCTCACACTTTCTCCACGGGATTAGCTGAGAGATTCTTAAAATCATTTTTCCGTTGACCGTCAACTGAAAAAAGTTGTCATGTCGGAAAAAAATATCACAGAAAGTTCTAAGTCCTGTATGCTTGGGATCTAATTTTGCCATCTCACCTTTCACCTTCTATCTTACTGTTTCTTCATAATTCTCCAAAAACATTTTCTATTTGCGTTATTAAGCTACATTCCAGAATCAAAAGTATCTTTTTTCCAACTTCATTATTTTTTTCATACGTCTACATCCATAGACGTTATTTGTATGTAATTCTCCAAAAACCTTTTCTATTTTCTTTTTTCCAACTTCGCGTTTTTTTTTCATACGTCTACATCCATAGACGTTATTTGTATGTTTACAAACATAGACATCCTATTTGTATTTTTTGTATTTCATCGAAATTTTTCTACAAATAGTTCTATACATATCTACATGCATAGACATTATTTGTATATTTATATACATAGATATCTTATTTTAGTTATATTTTTACATTTCGTAGAAATATTCCTGCAATTAATTCTATATATATTTACTCACTTTCAATAAGAGTGTCCTTTTTTATAAAATTTGACATTCGCCACAAGCAGTATTGCCACTGCGATCTATATCAGTTCCCACAAATGATTGAGATTATGTCCACAAAGTTCCCACAAGGAAATATGGATTTCCACATTTTTCCCACAAAAAGAAGGAATTGTTATATACAAAAAACAAGTTTATTGCGACATATAATTTACTCACAAAAACATTCCATGTGAGGAAATTTCTCAGACACAAATTTGTGGAAAATTCCCACAAAATGGCGTCGGTGGCCATAAGCAAAACCTTTGATGTTGTAGTTTCTGGGCTGAATAGGTTTAAAACACGTATAAGGTAAACTTGCTCGAACTTTCAAGATAATATATAAGGTTATCTTTCATCGTATTTGTCCAAATAGCAGAACTCAACACTGCATAGCTTAGATTCTTTATTCTAGGTGATGACAGGCAATTTTCTTTATACTCTTATTTATAGAGAAGCAAATTGGCTGACCCAATCGTTGATTTTGTAATCTGACCTTTTTTCTTCTTTTTAATTTTTTTTAATTTAATTTGATTTGATTTGATTTTATCTTATTTTACTTTATTTATTTTATTCTACTCTATTTTATTTATTTATCTATTTATTTTATTCATTTATTTATTTTATCTTATTTTATTTCATTTATTCTATTCTACTCTTATTTTATTTATTTATCTATTTATTTTATATTTTATTTATTTTATTTTATTCTATTTTTTATTTTTGTACTCGACTTGTTATAAAACCCATGTGTAAAATCATGACAAAAAATATCTGCCAATTAGTTACACAGCGATTAACATACCATAATACCACTAATTGTAATACCTGCATGATAATACAAACAGCTACATCATGAACTTTTATCTTGTGTGACAAAACAAAAATCTATTATTTTTTTTCGATTGTGGAATGGAAATATCAACCAAGCCAAACAGTCAGAATCGACAACCAAAGAGATACTTTTCCCACACACAATTCACTTTTGATGATGAAAGTCAGGGAATTTGACTCTGTTCTATTTGTGCAGACCTCGAACTTTCGTATGCATATCGAAAACTGTCTACACTGCACCTGGACATTTCCCACCTACTGACAATGTTACCTGCGCAGTTCGACGAAGGTATATTGACACTATTTTTTTGTTTTGGTTTGGTTTGTTCATGTGGACAATTTTTATTTGTCGAAGAAATAAACGAATTATGGTATTATGAAAATAAAGGGATTTAGGGAAAATATTTGACGTTTGAGATTTTTTTTAATTGTTAAGCAAGATAGTTTGTAACGAGCTTTCACAAGATAACAATGTAGACTTTAAACAACGTAACACTTTTTATTTGGCGAAACAATAAATGACTGATGGCATTATGAAAAAGAAGGGATTTATGGAAAACATTGAACTTTTAAGAAAGAAAAAAATGATTTTTCTTTAATGGTTAAGCAAGATAATTTGTAATAAACAATTGCAAGAAAAGCGAGATAAAAATATAGACTTTAAAGAAACAAGACAAATGATCTGATAACGTACCACGATGTTCTTCTTTGTTATCTTAATGATAACACACCTGGTGAATTACACTTTTTGTATTGTATTCTGTAAAAGAAATATAAAGAATTTTGGAAATTTTATCTCTTTGGCAGAGCTATTGTTAGTACGAATAGCTTAAATTAATGAAGAAAGAAAAATATGTCAGAATCAAAATGTATTTCTATGAAATTATAATCACTCATTTTTACACAAAACTTTTTTACAGCAAGATTATCACAAAAATATGTATGAAGCAAAGACGTAAAGCAATTTTGTTTTTAATATTCTTTTGTGGAAAAGTGGGTCTTCTGAAGTGAACAAAGTTTATTTAGTATTAATTAGAACAAAATAATATTTGCACCAAATATAACTTATCGTCACAGAATAACTAATTTGCATAGTATGGGAATATGTTCTGAGTATTTGAATTTCAGTTTGAAGCAAGTTAGCATCATAAAAGAAAAAATAATATGAACAAAAGAACCGATATAAATTTTAATGAGAAACCAAAAGACGAGGCTAGTTTCTTTTAAGCCTTCTACGCTCAATAATTACCAGGTTAATTACCACGTTTATTACCCACACATCCAATAAATTAATATCACGTTCCTCCCATCCACCCTCTATGTTGAAACGAACCCTTCCTCCATTATCCAAATAAAATTCCTCAGCTGATTTAAATCACTTGACGGCAGCTGTAAAAAAAAAAAAAGAGTCAGTAATAGCCCTGAATAAGTTCATTTCCTTTCCCGTAGTTTTAAAATCTGTTTCGAAATCGAAAGATAATATTCCAGTCACTCATCCATCATTTCTTCCTCATCCTCGCGTCTTCCTTCTCATCCACTCAAAATCTCATCCGGTCATTTTACATCCATTTCATCGTTTTCTTAATCCTTTTTGCTATAGTCCTTGCCTTCTTCTTTCTTTTCCATTTCTCCTTCCTTCTCCTCCTCGTCCTCCTCCTCCTCGTCCTCCTCCTCATCCTAGCCTCCCTCCTCTTTCTTCTCCATTCCTCCTTCCTTCTCCTCCTCGTCCTTGCCTTCCTCTTCTTCCTTTCCATTACCCCTCCTTCTCCTCCTCCTCCTCCTCCTCCTCCTCCTCGTCCTCCTCGTCCTCCTTTCCATCCCTCCTTCCTTCTCCTCCTCCTCCTCCTCCTCCTCCTCTTCGTCCTCGCCTTCCTCTTCTTCCATTCCAATCCTCCTTCTCTCTCCTCCTCCTCCTCCTCGTCCTCGCCTTCCTCTTTTTCCTTTCCATTCCCCCTTCTCCTCCTCCTCCTCCCCCTCCTCCTCCTCCTCCTCTTTCACCTCAAACTCCTACCCGCCTTCTCTCTTTCAGCCTTCCCCCAGCCTCCTTCACCCCTTTTTTCCTCTTCCTCACCTCCTCCCTCCTCCTGTTCCTCACCCTCATCTTCTTCCCCTCCCCTTCTTTTCCCTCCTTATTTTTCTTCTTCCCTCCTACTCCCCTTGCTTCTCTTCCTATTTTTTCTTTTCCTTCCCTATTCCTTCTTCTGATTCTACTTTTCTTCCCCATTCCCTCCTCCTCCTCCTCGCCCTCTTCCTTTCCTTGTCTTCTTCCTCCTCCTCGCCCTCTTCCTCATCTCGTCTTCCTCCTCCTTCTCCTCCTCCTCCTCCTTGCCCTCTTCTTTCCCTCGTCTCCTTCTCCCTCTTCCTCCCCCTATTCTCCCCTCTCCTACATTCGTCTTCCTCTTCCTACTCCTCTCACTACTCCTCTTCCAACTCCTCCTTGCTCTCTTCCTTTCCTAGTCTTATTTCTCCTCCTCTTCCTCCTCTTCCTCCCCTTGTTCTCTCCTCTTCTACATTCCTCTTCCTCTTCCTACTCCTCACCCTCCTCCTCCTCCAACTCCTCCTTGCCCTCTTCCTCTCCTCGTCTTCTTCCTCCTTCTCCTCCTCCTCCTCCTCCTCCTCCCCTTGTTCCCTCCTCTCCTACATTCTCCTTCCTCTTCCTACTCCTCTCCTTACTCCCCCTTATCCCACTCCCCATCCCACTCCCCCCTTCTCCCCCTCCCCTCCCCCTCCCCTCCTCCCCCCTCCCCTCCCACTTTTACTCAAGCGAGTTCGACGGCCACTCGCTTTGTTTGCCGTCCGAAGTGCGCGGCCAGAATTCAAAATAAGTCAACTTCTCGAGTCTGTGATGGAATTTGGGCCCCGCGTCCGCTCCACAGGTTGGCCGCGGGAATCAAAGACGGAAATGGAGAGGAGAGAGGAGTACGGAAGAGGAGGTAAGGGAAGAGGAGCCTGAGAAGGAGAAAGAAAACGGGGAAAGGGTTGTAAGGAGGAGAATGAGATCTCCAAGTGGACTTGGAGATGGCGGGAGATACAGTAGTAGTAGACAGTTAAGATGTGACTTTGTAAAAATGGGGAGTTTACAGGGCCGTAGCCAGGAATTAAATTTTGGGGGGTCTAATCATGCTTTAGGGGGGCCTGTCGCTGTACTGTGCCTACACACACGTGTATATATATATATATATATATATATATATATATATATATATACTGTATATATATATATATATATATATATATATATATAATATATGATAATAGTAATAATAATAATACTAATAATAACAATAGTTAATAACTAAATAATGATAGAAATAACAACAATTGCACGAAAACAACATAAGAACATAAGAATAAAGGAGACTGCAAGAGACCATAAGGCCTACACTAGGCAGCTCCGTAATAAGACCTACACTAGGCAGCTCCGTACAACGCTATGATAACAAAAAATCCTATACTACTAACGAAACCTTGTACACCTATGCGAATTAGTCATTGTACGACTGAAACGTCTTTGCCCCATTTTCCTTAAGAAGTCGAAGTATCCATTACGAAAAAATATTTCTTTTTAATTTGTTAGGACATAAATTTATACTAAATATGTCTTTACAAGAGGCAACCCTCAATGGAGGAAACAAAGGGAATGAGAAGGATGTCTGCATGGAAGCTTGCCCGTAGAGACCATGGCGACTGGTGGTGGCGTATGCGTGAAGCAACGCGCCTCCTGGCGTATGCCCCTAATTGATGTTAGAATTGATAACATGCTGTAGATTTAATCAAGAAATAAATAGACACAATATTAAATAAATAAATAAATAGATAAATAAATAAATAAAAGTAAATAAAGTAGTTTGTAGTTGGTGATGGTGAGGTTTATGGT
>NC_134820.1:25099636-25127136 GCF_046742065.1 Oratosquilla oratoria | reverse complement strand
TCGTTTTGGTTGGTTTGCGCATGCGCACCAGAAGCGCAGCGAACGCCAGCCGGAGTGCGACTTGAAGCCGGGCGATAACATTTGAATAAACGGTTTCAACGACTCTCAGTCTTTTGAATTTTAAACTTTCGTCAACTTCTTTTAGCTTCAGAAATTACGTTCCAGACACTATTTTTTTTCTCTCTCTCACGCTTCTTCATAAACCCATGCTAAGCAGAGAAAATATCTCGCTTTTGATTTTTTTTTTTTTTAGAAGTTTTGCTGAGCACTTGGGTATTACTTGTTATTCTTTATGTGTACGTTTTGGAGTTTGATATTTTTTGTATAAACAGGTAAATTCGTTGGGAAAAGGTAATTTTTTGGAGATTATGAAAACGCAAACCATTCATACAAAACATGGTTTTGCCAAAATATAAACAAGCGTGCATTGAAAGAAATTAAAGTAACCAATATACACACATTGCAAATCGCGCGTTTGCGTGTACGCGTATCTGTGTATGCACGCGCTTCCACATGTTTGAATATATATATGCATATGTATATGCTTATAAATATACATACGCATATACCGCATATACATACAGTGGGCGCAAAAGAAAAGTTAACCTCTTCACCGCAATGGAAATGTATATCATCTTCCTACACTGAAAGACGTGAGAAAGGTTTAAGTCTTTCATAAGCGTCTCAATTACCTCTTCCAGTATCTTCCCCCTCCATCTTTCTCCTTACGTTTCTTTTCTCCTTCTCCCTCCGACTCGTCCTTGAGGCTCACCCTTCAAAACTCTTCTATTATTCCCTCATCCTTCATCTCCCCTCGTTGTTGTTCGACTTTAAGGTGACTACGAGAAACAATGACTGGTCAGAGGATAGTTCTCAAGGTGAGAAATCGTGGTCAAGAGGATTTTACCTGCGAAAGAAGAGTCACCTTTGCCCTGTGTGCTTCAACTATAGGGTCAGGTGACTGACTACCAGGAATCGAAGAAGAGTGCGGGACTCGAACCCAAAACTAAACTATTGCGGAGCCAGCACGCTGTCGGTTACTCCGCTAGTACTATTCTGTATGATGATAAGAGATGATATTGATAATGATGATATAAACTGCGATTATAACAATGATGATAATATTGATGCCGATGTTAATGATGATCGTAAGAAAGATGATATTAATAATGATAAAAATAATAATAATGATTGTACTGGTAACACTAATAATCACAGTTATTTTAGTAAAAATTATGACTGATAATGATGAAAAAATTGTCAAATAAGTTATCAAAGAATTTTCAAAATATAAATACTCCAATGTTTTTTCATCATTCCTAATGTTTTCCTATCTTTTTTTTTTCGTTATTCATAATATTCAAAAGAAATTAATCATTCAGATTCCTTCCCTGTTTTGAGGAATTATATCTTTCATTATGTAGAGTGTTGTAACGAAATTATATCAGTAAAATAACGCTGACTGTGAAAGTTCTAAAGTATGAACTCCGAAGAACCTATAAATGATTTGGTGATCGTTTCAATTTAACAAATCCACCTGATTTACTGTTCTTCCCAATGTATCCTTCTCCAATGGGTAAGAATGTACATAAGAGTTCGGACACTTTCTTCTTTATTTTTGAAAAAAAAAAAAAAATCCCTCTCCGCGAGAAAGATCCTCCCCCCCCCAAAAAAAAAAAAAAAAAATCCCTGCCCGACTTAAAAAAAAAAAAAAAAAAAAAAAAAAAATGACGTTTTGTATCTCCTTCCTTCGGCCATTTTCTCCTTTCAATTTGACACACACACAAAAAAAAAAAAAAAAAAAAAAAACACGCTTTGTATCACTTCCATTCCTTCAAACCCTATTTCTTCTTTCCTTTCAGCCGTGACGCCAACGGCCCAAGGTCACGACCTGATCCCGCCCCCGCCCTTGGTCACCAACCTCCCTTACTTCGACTCGTCGATGGTCTCCAACCTGACAGCCCACGTCGGACGGAAAGCCGAACTCCATTGCCGGGTCCACTCTGTCGGCAACCGCACGGTAAGTTACAAATATTAATCAATGAATGACTAAATAGAGAGTTAAAAAGATAAGTAAATCATTAAGTAAGTGAATTAATTGATGTGTGTATACGTTTATGCATATATACATTACATATATATATTTTAACAACCACAATGCACTTTAATTCTAAGCCATAAAGCCCGACATGCAGAAATTGAAATGTGGTACTGCCAAGGACTCGAACCTCAGCATCCTCATGACAAGTGCGGTAGTGGCTTACCAACTAGGCTATCAAGCTCTTGATAGCCTAGTTCTTAAGTCACTAACGCACTTGTCATGAGGATGATGGGGTTAGAGTCTTTGGCAGTACCACATTTCAATTTCTGCATGTCGGCCTTGATGGCTTAGAATTAAAATGCATTGTTGCTGTTAAACTGTAATTCTAATCACTGGGACCCATTCAGTGCTGTACATATATATATGTGTATATATTTATATATATATATATACATGTATATATGTATATATGTATGTATATATATATGTATGTATATATATATATATAGTGTGTATGTGAATTTCTTACTTTCCCTTTGTCTACCTGTCTGTCTATCTGTCTATTTGTTGGTCTATTTATCCGTCTGTCTGTCTATGTCTACCACTCTCTTTTTCTTTCTGTCGGCCTATTTTTTCTATCTGTTTTCAGGTCTGTCAGTTAGACTGCTTGTATGTATTTTCTGTCTATCTCTCTTTACTGTTTATCCGTGCGTGTGTCTGTTCCTAGGTCTGTCTGACCCTCACTGTCTGTCTGCCTGTCTGTCTGTCTGTCTCCCACTCCCTCCCTCCCTCCTCTCTCTCTCCCCTACCTCTCTCTCTCTCCCTCCCCTCCCTCCCTCCTTCCCTCCCTCCCACTCTCTCCCCCCTTCTCTCTCTCTCCCTCCCCTCCCCTCCCTCTCTCTCTCTCTCTCACCCTCCCCTCTCTCTCTCTCTCACTCCCTCCCTCCCCTCCCTCTCTCTCTCTCTATCTCTCTTCTTCCCCTCACTCTCTCTCTCTCTCTCTCTCTCTCTCTCTCTCTTTCTTTCTTTTTCTCTCTCTCTCTCTCTCTCTCTCTCTCTCTCTCTCTCTCTCTCTCTCTCTCTCTCTCTCTCCCTCTCTTTCTCTTTATTTCTCTCTTTTTCTCTTTTCCCCCATTCTGCCTTATTCAAGAAGAAAAGTTATAATCCAGGTCATGTCTGGGCGGAAGAAGATTTGGCAAAAAAGTTAGCGGAAATTGGCTCCGTGTGAGACACTACCTTTGCTAGAAAATGATCACCTAGCAAGCGGAAATGACGTGTAATCAATCACGGGACTGAGAGCAATTGTCATTCAACCGCATAGCCGAACTCACCCTTCTACTCCAGCAACTAAGTCTTAGACTTAGTTGCCAATCAGCGCAGCTACGTAAGATTGTGGAATCTTCGATTTGTCTTACGATAGTGCAGAGTTGTCTAAATGTGTGTTTTCTTATTATTGAAAAGAGGGAGGGAAGGATTATGAATGGGAGTGGAGTATGTGAGGATGTAGTGGGAGGGAGTATATTTATATATTTTGAATTTGGTTACCTTGGTATATGTATGTATGTATGTATGTATGTATGTACAGTATGTATGTATGTAATGTATGTATGTATATATGTATGCATTTATGTATGTATATAAGTATGCATGTATGATGTGTGTATGCATGTATGTATGTATGTATGTATGTATGTATGTATGTATATTTGTATATACGTATGTATGTTTATAATTATGTATGTATGTCTATAAGTATGTATGTATGTATGTATGATTTAATATAACCTTCCTAACGATTTTTTTTATAAGTGAGGTAATACATACACAAATATATTCAGTAATCAGCAACTAATTATACATATTTCATAGATCGAACTAGATAACCTCTAAATCAATATTTAGGAGCTTTAAACAACGCCCCTACGGACCATCGTCACGAATCGTAAAGTCAAGTTACACTACTGAAATAGGGACTTAATCATCTTTATGACAAGTAAATCAAGGATTAGTTTAGCGTTTCTTAACCTTTTGGGTTGCGATCCAAAGTTAGGTCAAGAAGCAATTTAAAAGGTCAACAAGAATATGTGGACTTATCAATATCCCAATATTAATATTCAGAGTATTATCAAATTATTAATCCTGATTTTAGAATTCCAAAGTCATTATTATATAAGGTTAAGCTAGACGATCCAATTGATTTTTTACAAGCACCAAGGATATGTGGACTTATCAGTATCCCAATATATTCAGAGTATTATCAAATTATTAATCCTGATTTTAGAGTTCCTAAGTCATTATTATATAAGGTTAAGCTAAACATTGAGACTTAGACGATTTAATTAATTTTCTACAAGCACCAAGGATACGTGTACTTATCAAAATCCCAATATTCCTATTTAATGTAATATCAAACTATTAATTCTGATTTTAGAATTCCTATGTCATTATCATCTAAGGTTAAGTTGAACATTGAGACTTAGACTATTTAATTGAGTTTTTACAAGCACCAAAGATATGTGGACTTATCAATATCCTAGTATTCCTATTTGATATAATATCAAACTATTAATCCTGATTTTAGAATTCCTAAGGTCTTTATTATCTAAGATTAGGTTAAACATTGAAACTTAGACGATTCAGTTGAGTTTTTGCGAGCATAAGTATTTTATAATTTGAATAAAAGGGTTTATGAATGTAAAGGTCGCCACTGTCGATCTGCATAGGATTTTGGGTCACAGCAAAGGAAAGTTAAGGGCCACTGATTTAGACCATGATATAGTTCACTCAATAACTTAGAAAATAGATTGATAGATAGGGATACTAAGAAACTAAAGAGTAAATATTCTATTATACTGAAAAACGGTGAATAGATATTTGAAAAAATTAATAGACAAATAAAAGAATAATAATAAATAAAAACAAATAAATGAAGAACTATCTAACTAGTAAATAACAACTAAACAAATACACGAATAAATCATCAAGTAAGCAAACAAGTTAATAAATAAAAATAACAAAGTAAATGAAAATAAAAAATAAATTATGAGCAATTCTAACTACTAATTAACAACTAAACACACAAATATACTATCAAGTAAACAAACAAACAAAAGAAAATATATCAATGAATTACCAAACCAAGAGCACAAATAAAAATTACAAAGTAAATAAAAATAGAAAATAAATTATGAACTATTCTAACTACTAATTAACAACTAAACACACAAATAAATGATCAAGTAAAAACAAACAAACAAACAAATAAAAGAAAACAACAAATCAATGAATTACCAAAGCCAAGAGCACAGTTCCTAGTGAAAACGCCCGGAAGCTCAAGTAAAACCTTCACAGCAGAAGCTGGAAGTGGGGGAGATGGGCCCGACGTGGAGGACATGCATTTTACAGCCGGGGAACCAAAAGGCAGAATGCCCCGAGGAGAAAGCGTCTGAATTCTACAGCGAGAACTAAAAAAGTCACCAGACAGCCGACCTCAATCTCCACCAGTCCCTTTAGATACATTCTGTATATGTATATATATATATATATATATATATATATAATGTGTGTGTGCTTGTATATATATACATATATATATATACATATACTGTATATATATATATATACTGATGACCCACTTTCGGAGAAGAATAAGCGAAGATATAGAGATCTGTATATTTCGATCACTTACTGTGATCCTCTTCAGCACATATCTGCTGAAGAGGATCACAGTAAGTGATCGAAATATACAGATCTCTATATCTTCGTTTATTCTTCTCCGAAAGTGGGTCATCAGTATTATTTTACAAATGTGCTACGACATAACTTTGTTGTGATATATATATATATATATATATATATATATATTTATGTATATATATATATATATATATATATATATATATATACATACATACATATACACTTGTATGTGTATGTATGTACACACTTTTTTTTCGGGAGGCAGGTGGGGTGTAGGTACAAGAATGATTTGTACATTGGGAGATGGGACGGCTATATCTGTATCAAAATGACGTCTCAATCCAACGCTACAATGAACGATACTTTCTGGATTTAGTCATAATATAAAGTTCAGTGTTATCCCCATCACAAGTTTAATTTCTTTAAGTCAGAAAAAATCCTCGTCAAGTTTTGCTCTTGTTGTTATGCTTTGTAGGTTATCAGTTTTTTTTTTTTTTTTTCGTCAAATTAATCCAAATTGAACGAAGTAAAGAGGGGCAAGGTTCGGAGCGTGAGCATGTGTTCAATATGCTCGGAATATTGCAAAGGAGCAATGATTTATTCAACCCCACAGGGCATTCCCCCCCCTCCTCCTCCTCCTCTTCCTCCTCCTCCTCCTCCTCTTCCTATGAAATACTTGGGTTATCGATAAATTCTTCACTATCTTCTTTATTGCATTTTGGCCTTCATTACGTAGTCTCGCCACTGCGCTCAAAAAAGAAAAAATAAAAAAAAAAAAATTGACTTCCACACTATACAGTAGTGTATTATCGCAAATCGTCAGGAAGTTCTTCTTTAAGGAATTTTTCAAATTTCTCTTTAGGTATTAAGGACATTAAGGTATTAAGAAATATATGATCTCTTTACTTTGAGAGTTTACGTTCATTAATTTATTCAATTACTTATCTATTTACCTTTTATTTGTGTGTCTATTTATTCGTTTATTCACCTACTTATCTAATTACTAATTTATTCATTTACTTGTTATTTTATATATTTATCTATTCATTGACTTATTTTTTATTGACTGATTAGTTGATTCATTGATTGATTGAGTGATTGGTTGATTCATTCATTCATTCATTCATTCATTAATTTAAGTATTCATCTGTTTACTTGTTTATTGCGTGTACATACCAGCGTGTAATGTCTTTCCACGGGTTTTGTGTTTGTGTTTGCGATGTGTTTGAGTTTACCTTAGCTATTGAGTTTATCATACGTGTGTTTGAGATTATTTGCTATTGTTTCCTTAAGGGGGGGATTCTGGTCCTATTCTGCACCATGTTAAATAAATTGTATATATCTTGCTTATTTATGCATCAATTTTGATCATTTAAACACCATTCTATTGCAAATTTCAAGGAAAACATTTTGATTAAACGTTTTTTCTTTATACATAATGATGTTATGTGAATCTGTACATATATGGATACAGTGAGCAACATTCACCTTCCAATGTTTACCATCAAATATAATGGACAAATCTTTGTTTGTTTTAATAGATTTTTTCATTACAAAATTCTGAACAAAATGGTTTTTGAATGACAAAAATCGGTTGATAGATAATGGAGATATTATAATTTGAATGATTAAGTGCTTATATGTTTAAATGTATTAAGTATAAAAAAGAAGTTTTCAGCATATGCGTACATAAAGAGATAAGGTTACGTTTACTTTTCTGAAACCAATTTCTGCCTTCAGTCTATTTCTCCTGTTTCAGTCCTTTGTTTTTTATCCCTGTCATTTCATAATTTTTATTATGCGCCCATATTTTCATTTTCTTTATACGTTTTATATTTAGTATTTTTTTTCCTCTATAGACCTCATATTTATTTAATTTCATTCGTGTGAACTTGTTACATTTGTTTATTTCTAAATTTATTTTTTACGTTTTTTATGTAACAATACATATCTATGCATGTATGTGTGTATGCTTGTATGCATATATGTATGTGTGTGTGTGTATATACAGTTATGTATGCATGTATGCTTGTATGCATTTTATGCTTGTATGCATGTATGTATGTATATATATGTATGTGTGTGTGTGTATGTATGTATATGTACGTATGTATGCATGTATGTGTGTATGTATGTATATATGTATGTGTGTATGTATGCATATGAATGACTGCATGCATGTATGCAGTTAATATATGAGGTATCTAGGCATGTGTGTGTGTGTCGTGGTTTGTTGGGTATATGAGATTGTATCTACTTACTGCCATCATGCGTTGATTCTCTACTGGGTTCGAACCACTAACCATATAGCGCCTTACCTCCAGATGCTGGTTTCTTAGTTTATATCAACAATTCATATTAACAATTCACGTAATATATACACGGAAATGTGTCTGAACTGATCAAAGAATGAGATGATTCGTGTCCCGCGAGAAATGCAAAGGAAGAAAAGCAAAAATCTCTTCTCTCGGGAGTTTCTGTGAATACGGATGGTTTGAGCTTCATGTAAATCAAGGGATTGGTGCACAGAAAATCAGCAGTTTGCGAATGGCATAGAATATAATAAATCTTTGGTTTCCCGAGGATGAGGTCAGGAGAGAGAGAGAGAGAGAGAGAGAGAGAGAGAGAGAGAGAGAGAGAGAGAGAGTTCCAACACTCCGTATTCCTTAAATTTCTTAAATTTATTTTTTATCGTTAATTTTCATAGTACTTCTCATTTTTGGGAGAGAGGGAGGGAGAGAGAGAGAGAGAGAGTTTCAACACTCCGTATTCCTTAAATTTCTTAGATTTATTTATTATCATTAATTTTCATAGTACTTCTCATTTTTGGGGGAGAGAGAGAGAGAGAGAGAGAGAGAGAGAGAGAGAGAGAGAGAGAGAGAGAGAGAGAGAGAAGAGGTGCTCCGTGGGGTGCCATTACTGGTCAGCGTCCTATTTTGCTTGGGTTCAAGTTCTTCTAAGAAATTTTGAACTTCGTTCGGGATTTTGACCCAGTGAATATTACTGTAAATATTAGATTAAAGAATATTAGATGAAGGTAAAGACAGAAAATTTTACGAGAAAGAGAAGTGTTACAGTGTGTAGCGTGCTTGTTCATACCCTTGGTCCGTTCGAATGCTAAATCAGTCAAATGAATTGCTGGTGTAATGATATTCAACCGCTCTTCTAAAAGTTTCTTTAATCTGGAACGTAATCCCGATGAAATACATGGATACTTCCACACTGAAAGAATTCAAGATGTGTCAACGTTATTATTATTATTACGTGGACCTTTTTTATTTTATTTTGCTTTTATTTTATTCTTATTTTATTTTATTTTATTTTATTTTATTTTTTATTTCATTTCTTTTCATTTCATTTAATTCCATTTTATTTTAGTTTAGTTTAGTCTATTTCATTTCATTTTATTTTATTTTATATTATTTTACTTTACTTTTATTTTTCATTTTACTTCATCTTATTTTATTTTATTTTGTTTTATTTTATTTTATTTTATTTTATTTTTACAAACAGGCAAATGCATTCGGTTTTAGGGAACTCTTCATTGTAACGTCATTTAGTTTACCATTATTTTCACTATAAGGTATGTCCTCTACATGCTGTTGAACAATTATATTGAGCCATGATACGGAACTTGTTGCTGTTAAGATATAAAAGTACAAAGGAGGATTATAATTGAATTTTGAGGGAATGAATTATAATTTACGACAGGGATTGTGTATATGTGGATAAATAAAGAGACAATGAAACTGGATTACAAAAGCAGAGCAACTGGCGACCTTTTGGTTCATAACAAAAATAATGAAGATAAAATAAAGAAACAAATAATAAAGAGATATTGAGATATGTAGATTGAACTATCACGTAAAGATGAGAATAAAAATTTGTAAAAAACAGCAACAACTGCAACAGCACTTTGGGGAAGAAACAAAATGCGTTTGGACTCTTCCCTGCAATGAGAATAAAAAATGGAGGGCACTATAAGAGATAAGTGGGGAAAGGTGGATTAAAAAGTACTTTTCCTGGAAGATTTGGTGGACGAATTACAACACTCTCGCTGAGAACTTAAGAATCATATAAATCCTCCTGAACAGGGTACTGTAGCTTCGTGAGGATGTCTGTCACTGAAGAAATCTGTGGTTGAGGTGAATGGAAGGGATAAGAGGGACGCATTCAAAATTTCGAGTCAAGTTTTCCAAAATGTTTGCTTAAAGACTCAAGAAGTCTGAGGGTTTGCTTGTTAGCGCATTTTTCCTTTATGAACAAGAGGAAGGTAATTGTTTTTTAATTGTTTGGGCAAAGATGAAAGGATGGAAAAAGGTAACCTCCTTTGACTCTACACATAAGAAAAAATTGACTTCGGTTGAGTGAAATCGCCTGACGAAAATCATAACAAGCATGTGATTTACTAAAACAGCGTTTCTCAACCCTTTTACCCTTAAGTAACCTTAAAAATAAATTGCATATCTCAAGGAACCCCTGCGCAAAAAAAAAAAAAAAAAAAAAAAAAATACCTTATCTTTCTCATTTCATTTTCATCGTGATAATAGGTTAGATAGGATGATGTCTATATTATATTATTACAATAACCAAGAATATGTCGTGCGTGTTTAATTATATTAAGTATATGAAATTAAATAAAAAAAAAATCAAAAGTGCATTATCTGATCTCACTTGTTCTCGCGGAACCCTTAGGGACCTTTTGCAGAACCTTAGGGTTCCGGGGAACCCTGTTTGAAAAACGCTGTATTAGAGCAACAAAAGTGCTATAGTCACGCCTAAAACACTGATCTAAGTAGAGCAATTTGACTTCATATTGATCGAAATATCTAGAGAACATCACAGCGGTAAATGATTTGGCAAAGTTAATCTTGCCCCTTTTCTTACGGTGTCGCTTCTTAAAATGAATAAAATCTTCTTGTATTAGTTCGAAGATAAATATTTGAAAAGTGTGTTAGCTCGAGGGAAGGGGTCGCAGCGCAGAGGAACGACCTACCTGAGGTGGGCCGTGTAAACAGCGTCCTTAGAGAGCTTCCTTCGGGAGAGGCCAGTTCCTCTCCTCTACGCTTCCTTCCTCCTACTTCGACAACTCCTTATGTTCCTCCTCGACTTCCCCCTTGACCTGTTCTTCATTCCCCTCATCCATTTTTTTTTTTTTTTTTTTTTTTTTTTTTTCTTAAATTTCAGTGCCCTCTTTCCCATTCTTGAAAAACTGAGCTGTTTCTTTGCCTATTGGACTGACAAGATTTTTTTTTTTCAAGTTGAAAATGATTTGGTTTTCGACAGAATTAAGTATTTGAATAGAGGAAAATTGGGCTTTTTGGAAGTATATAAAAGGTTAATGAAAATATTTTAACCAAGATATTATCAACGTCTTGGGACCCAAAACTTTACTTAGCTGAATAAAATTGTCTAGAACAGTCAGGATCAAACTTATAAGATGATCTTGTCAAAGAAAGAACTAATTGAATAGTTAATCCTTAGAGATTATCAAGCTCCTTCAACTGAGTAAACTTGCTTGACGGAAGCCAAATTAATTACTTTAGTAATGATAGAATTAACACACAAAGACCCAGTATCATTCTAAAAGACTCTGCACTTGCTAACAACGAAAGATTTTAGTCAGCTAAGAGGAACCTCTCAGACATGGAGCTTTAATGATTAGGTAGCCTTTATAATTCATAATTTATAATATATAGTTTATAATTCATAATTTATGATAAATTAACATAGAGCAGCACACAACCTACCAGCTCAATAGCTCAAGTATAACTGCAAGGCAAAAAATGTAATCTGTCCAGCTATCAGAACCCTCACATAGCCACTGAATATTCTAAAACTTGAATATGTTAATAGTAAAATGGCTAGTGGTCGATCAGGAAATGCTTCAATTATATCATAATTTCACGTGATTGATATTATATCATTTTGGCACCTTTTTCACACTGGAGCAAATTTGAAATAAAAAATCACTCCACCCTAATATGTATATGTATATATGTATATGTATATGTATATATACATGTATATGTAATCTATCAAGTCAGTGATTTCACTGCTTAATAAACTCGCTCTTAGCTGATAGGCAATTCACAGACACTGAGTTAGATAACAGGCCAAAAATGGTTGTGGCGTAGTCATCTAAATATATCTAAAAGAAAATAGAAAAAAATCTGGATTACACTAAACAATTTTCTTCAAATTAAAGACACTTTTCCCCAATAGAGTTTTGTTAATGTTGACAAATTTATTCAAGTGTTTAGCAACCTAATAATGTAAGTAAAGGAATCGCCGGTAAATTCTGCGAAAGAGAAGAAAAATATCTAACCAATTTTCCAAACTGGAAGCCAAAATACAAGGAAAAAATGTTAAATCTGAGTCTTCAGGAGTCATAGCTTGTCCGAAAAAAAGAAAAAGAAACAAGTTTCTTTCTTCTTCCTGTATGAAAAGAATATGCATAACATAGTGGCCAGACCTTTAAACTTCCGAAGATGAAAGTTTACGATAATTTCTTATGCTAATACTTTGCCCGCATTCGCCTGGTCGTCTCAGGTTTTGAGTTGGCTGAACAGAAGAGGGTTGAAGACAGAAGGAGGGATCTTCTTCGGGCCGAAGAAGAAGGAGGAGGAGGAGGAGGAAGAGGAGGGGCAGTAGCAGAAGTAGGAGAAGGAGTAGAGGAAGAGGAGAAGGACGGCAAGGAGGAGGCGGAAGACGAGGACGATCATAACGAACGCCTGCCGTTAGACACGATCTAGAGTCACGTACATGCCTTCTCGAGGGTCATTTCACCTGTCGATCTCGTCATTTCCGGGGCTTCTCTACATCACCGAACTGACTTCGGGTTCTCGCGTCTTCGGCCGCGTCTCCGGTAGGCCGATCTCCCCTTCCCCCCTCTTCCATGCAATTCATGACTTGGGTGAACCGGATTCGGAAGCAACAGTGGCAATAGAATTAATGCGATCTTCGCCCATTAATAACATTGGAAGGACCGAACGGGGGGGAATAGAAAACGGAGGAAGCAAGCCAAAGAAGAAAGAAGAAATAGGAGAGAGTAGAGGAACACAAAAAGAAAAAAAAAAGTAGAAGAAGAGGAAATGGAGTGTGAGGTAAAGGAAGAAGGGATGAATGGAGAACGGAATGGATAGAAATTGCTCTTGGTATGGGAGGAAGGAGTGTGGCTGAAAAACAAGAATATAAGAAATAGAAGAAGGATTGATGAAAGAGTAAGAGGTCTTGGTGGTGTAGAAGTAAGGAATGGAGATGGAAAAGAGATGTTGGAAGACGAAAACAAGGGTAAAAGAAATGAAGATAAAAGTCAGGTAGGAAAAGAAATATGAAAAGGTGAAGGGTCAATAGAAAGGAGGATAGATAGAAATTGGTGGAAGAAAAAGAACAGATAAAGTGAGAGACATACAAAGAAAAAGAGAACTCAATAAAACAGGAAGAAAGATCGGAAACTAAAAATGTAAGGAGGTAAAAAATATATAAGAACAGCAAAAAAGGAGATAAAAAGGAAAGAGAAAAGGAAGGAACGTAGGAAAGGAGGACAGGAAGAGAGAAAAAAGGTAAAAAAAGAGTGAAGAAGAGTATTATGGCAGGCAAGAGGGAGGGCAAGGAAAAAATCAAGAAGGAATTCAGAAACGACAGAAAAACAAGAAGGAAGGAAAACAGAAGAGAGGAAACAGGAGGAGAAGGAGGTGTAGGAGGAAGGAAGGAGCACAATAGAAGAAAGGAAATTTGAAATCGATGCCGAGTAAATAAACGAAACCAATAAAGCAATAAAACCAAACGAATCATCTTCCGGATCGGCGCTCATAGGCCGCGAAGGACCAACGACCATCGAAGGCTGAGGTCGCGCGGTCTTCGACTTCCGCCGAAGACAACGACAACGACGACGACAAGAGTGATCTCAGGAGATCGAGCGGGGATGGATGAATTGTGATACCCAAAGATACGTGTGATAAAAGGGATAACATTTCTTCATTATCCAGCGTTCCTATCCTTTGGGATAATACCACATCGAAGAGGATTATTTGTAGACGTGGTCAAGTGAATTAAGGCAGACAGTAGCAGAACACACACGCATACACATAGTATGAATCAAGAATCTTTTTTTTTTTTTTTTTTTTTTTGACTGGAGATTAATATCCACTCATAAAGAAATCCTAAGGTACTTGTTACGCAGGGATTTAATTAAAGTCCGTAAAATATCAAATATATAAAAGTTATCATCAGCACCAACGCGGAAACAACTTGTATAGGAGTTGAACGATACGAATAAGAAGGATGGTTGAGTGAAAAGAGAAGGCAGGAGAATAAAAAATATAGAAGGAAAGAGAAGGACAAACTAAAATGGGTGAATGAGAAGATGAAAAATTTGGATAAAAAAACAACGGAAAAGAGACAGATCTTGGATATTAGATTCTTGTCAAGGGATTCTCATCAAATATTGCAGACAAGATGGTGGTTATGGTTTTAGAAATAATGTTTGTGATGCCACTTTACCATAAAGTTATCTAGAATTTTCTTTGGATGAATGGAATTACCTGGTGGCTCTAGAAAATCATATAAGGATGACTCCCATCAGTGAAGTGGGGTCTACTTGGGTGAATAAAGTTGCATGACGATAAATAGAAAAGCATAAGAGTGATCGCTGATGCCGATTTCCTAATGCCGACAGTGATATGAATTGGGAATAACATTGCAGTGACTCTGAAAAGAGTAAGACTAATGTATATACATGCATATATATATATATATATATATATATATATATATATATATATATATATATATATATATATATTAGGAAGTTGCCCTATAGCCCTTGCTCCTTGGTCCTCATCCCCTCATCCCTTACTGTCCCACGACCTTTGACCCCTGAGGCCCCCCAAAGGAATCACTCGAGGGCCCTGCCTTGTAACTCATGTACCGCCGGCTGCGTCGGACCGACCAAAGCTTCCTTGAGTTCCACGGGTAGGACAAAGCCTCCTTGAGAAACACACGTGCAGTACCAGCATCAGTCCCAGTGATGACTCAACCAGAGCTTCGCCTGGCCACCTCTGCCTTCGTGAGTCAGCACCGTATGAACGTTTCACGTTCGACTTCCCATGCATCACACTTGATCTTACTTCAATTAGGAGCATGGGTCATGACCTGCCCGTGTATATAAAGACCGTTCGAACGCCGAAGATTCAGATCGCCTCGGACAATCACACTGTAAGCCTGGCTCGCTGTCCTGTTGCTTTCTAACCTCCCCCTAACTTGCAAGCAGACCATGTTATAAGACTTGAAGCACACAGTCGTTACCTCCCTTGCCATATCTTCCCTCCTCCCATTTCTCGCACTTAGTGCGAGCTCTATATTGTTATTGGCGTCCAACATTAATCTATAAATAAAAAACAAATTCCTACCATTAGAGTTTGCCTTCGACCAGCCTAACATATATATATGCACACACACACACACATATTGAGTATATATATATATATATATATATATTATATATATATATACATATATATACATATACATATATATATATGTACGGAAAAACCACCAAGAAAAAAGATAAACTGATGACCAAGCGCTTTCGTCTATTCAGACGATGATGTACCCTGAGGATGTCTGAATAGACGAAAGCGCTTGGTCATCAGTTTATCTTTTTCCTTGGTGGTTTTTCCGCATATTTAGAATCACGAGTCTATGTGATTTCTCATGCATATGTATATATATATATACATATATATATATATATATGTATATATATATATATATATATATATATATTATATCATACAATGTCAATAACTTTTCATTGTTAGAATTCTAATCTCTCAGATCTCGCTCATCATGGCCTGCAGTCAATAAAAAGTCGAAAAACAATCTCTACAAACACTAAGTGTATTGAAATGGACCAATCAATAAGAACAGAAAACGTTAATATTAATAAGTTTTGATTTTTGTTTCTTTGACTGCATCTAAGAAAGATCCTTTGCCTTGCCATGTATTTTTCTGGAAACAGTTTCTGCAATGCCTGTGTTGTATTACTAGAGACTTGTTTCTACGTCACATACTGATAAGAGGAGGAGGTTTAGGAGAGTCGTCTGGGGTTCTTGGATTTCCTTGGTTGGAAAAGAGGAGTGAAAATAATCAAAGTTGATAAATATTTTACACAGAATGTCAGATATCGAATCCCAGTTCATCGTGGCTGCATCTTCAATTGGAATAAAGATGTTCATTCATTCTTTTTTATGGGCGGCCTTCTTTTCTCATAAGTCCGCCTCAAAAAAGGTACTTATCCTTGAATTCATATGAAACAATATAGATCAAGAATGAAAACCACAGAATTCTTCGGCGTTTCCGTAGCTGAACGGACCAGCTCCTATTAAGGAGAAAATGGAAAGCAATAATCAAGTTAGACATGGCCGGTGAGAGAGGGAGAGGGATGGATGGAGAATGGTGGTGTGGAGGGATGTTGAGGGTTTAGGGGCAATGGGAGAAGAGGGGTCTGGAACGGAAAACAAAGACGAGTGGAAAGCGAAGTTCTCCATCAGTGTGCAGCTGGTCGCAAAGGGGCATCGCCCTCCTCAATTGTCTGGACTTCAACAACCAACCTGAGACCAGGAGCAGGTGCTGAGGGAGGCGCAGTGGTCAGAGATTACGATCAAAGTAAGAAAAGGAAGAAAGAGAGAAAGAACAAATAAAGGAGAAGAAAAGAAAGAAGATAAACAAGAGGACGAGAAGGGCAATACAATGGCTAGTTCAGTATTTTGTGTGGAGTTTTTGTCCTCTTTATATGGTTTACGAAAAATTCTCCGTAGTTTATCTGTACTGCCAATTCGCAATTTTGAGTCTCCTTGACTCTTCTTCAGTGGCGTATAAGTGACTTGCGATCGTTGTGGTGATTATATGTGTTTGTATATGGGAGCCGGGGCAGGGCAAAAACCATTCAATTTTGCAATCCAGGTTGGAACAGCTTTCCTCCCAGTCCGTGGGTCCTTTTGATCGTCCCTGATGTCGGCTACCACTGAGCCATAGATTGAGTTTTCAACAGGAACCCTCGAATTCTTCAGCACCTGGAACGACGCCTGAGGTTCCTCCTGAAGATAAAGGAGCACTCTGAAATAAAAACATTCGGCAAGTGAAGAAAGGAAAGATATTGTTGTCCACGGAATAGCTTACATCGTTGTAGAAATGGAGTAAATTCTTCAAGAACCCTTGCGCCGAACGTCGGAGAACCTTCTTGGTAGGGACTTCGACTGAAGAACGGAAACTCCCCGGAAGCAAGTAAAGAATAAGCTGGAGGTCACAAAGTCGGTGGCGAATTGGAGTTTAGAGGCCACGGAGAAAGTAGCGATCTCAACCTCCATCAGGAGATTTCCCTCAGCTGAATGAAATAGTTTAACGTTAGGCAGAAAATATGTATGAAGACTTATTTAATTAAATTGAGGATTAAACGGTTGTTTACCTTTCTCGTTAAGTCTATTTCCAGAGCTCTTCTGGAAATAGAGAAACAACTGAATATGTCCCAATTGATATTTGATAAACAGCCCTGTTTTGGACCTACGAGCTTCTGCGTTACTGTACATCCATACCTTTGACAGGGTCATTTTTATTTTGAAAGAAGGATATCAAAGACACTGCATATGGCTAGACTTAAGAAAAGCCTTTGACAAGGTGTCACAAAAGAGTCTATTGAAGAAATTGGTTGATGGAGATGGTACTTGTTGTAATACAGTGCACTAAAATAAAAGACTTTCGGTTCGGGGGATGGCAGATAAAAGTAAAGATCAAAGGAAGGTCTTCAAAGTGGAAATGATACGGACGAAAGCCATAAGAATTAGTATTGCCACGAAGTACCTTCGCTTATTTTTTCTTCTTTTTGCTGGAACACTCGCTACCCAAGAGGGCGAATACAAAATAACAAATATACATATAAATGATACAGAATTAGTATTGCCACGAATTATCTTCACTTTTTTTTCTTCTTCTTCCTCTTGCAGGAACACTCGCTTCCTAAGAGGGCGGATACAATATAACAAACATACAAATAAATGATACACGCAAAAAGATAAACACGAATATAGATAAAAACCGATCTAACAAATAATTCTTCATTATTCCCTTTGAGGAAAATTATTGTGAGAGACTCTGTTCCACAAGACACATTAGGAGGTTTTCAGAATAATTTGGTTTAAGATTTTTTTTATCTCCAAGTTAACCTTTGACAATCCTTGTCTTTCTTACCCCAAATACAGTATTTTTGCTACTCTGTACGTAGCGTTATAGATACATTTTGTCTTTCTTTCTCTAAATCCTCAAGGAATTCATGGGGTTTATTTCTAGTTTGTCATCTGTCTCGTTTACATAAAACATACTTTTGTTTTCCAATAACACATTGTACAGTGTGTGGCAGAAGTACCTCCCACGTTTTAAACATTCACCTATGTGTTGCTAATGAACTTAGGCAAGTGTCAATCATATATTCATTCAGAACCAAAGTAATAGAAATTATAACTGTTTAAAAAAGTTATTTTTTTATTCATTATTTTTTTTACGTAGGAGGTATTTATCATATATTCATTCAGAACCAAATTAATAGAAATTATGACTAATTTTTTTTTTCTTTTTTTTTTTTTTTTTTTTTTTTTTTTTTTTTTTTTTTTTTTTTTTTTTTTTTTTTTTTTTTTTTTTTTTTACGTGGGAGGTATTTTGGTCGCACCCTGGATATTCTCCCTTGCTCTCTTAAAACGTTTCTCCAAACTTTTTTTTTTTTTTTTTTTTTTAATATTATATCCTCTACTTATCTCTCCAGAGAACCTCCCTCTTCAAACTTGTCTTCAAACTTCTCGAGGCATGGATGGGTACAGAACACCTAGCTTCAGATATTTTACTTTTACGTAAAATAATGGAAGAAGAGATGATCTTTCAGGTCGTTTATTTCTTCACGATTTATGAAATTCAATATTTCCTTCATCTTTGCAGTCAGTAACATCTTTCATATTGAAAGCGCATTGTCCCTAGGCACTTGCTCACCCCAAAAAAAAAAAAAAAAAAAAAAAAAAAAAATCGACGAGTCTCAAATCTATATTGCCATCAGGCCGTAATTCAGAAAAAAAATCGGCTAATCGGCACCACGCGATAAAAAAAAAAAAAAAAATAAAATAAGCTATTCCCAATCAATTTATGACTAAGATTTTTTTTGTCGTGATAGTTTATCTTTTGAAATTTCTACTCCATTCCCTGTCGACTTCATTACAGAAGCATTGGAAAAATGTGTACACCTTTTTCGAATTTTATTCTTTGGCATTTCAAAGTAAATTAACGTGCCATGTGCAGGTTGCTGCTATGAAGAACGTTCCTTTCCAGCAGAATTAATATGTATATACACACACACATAGATATATACATATATATAAATGTATACAGATATATGAATATATATATATATATATATATTATATGTATATATATAATGTATATTATATATATATATATATATAATGTATATATATGTGTATATATATATATATATATAATATTGTGTGTGTGTGTGTGTGTGTGTGTGTGTGTATCTGTAAATAGAATTACATAAAATGACCAATAAATGGGGAACTAGTATCTCAGCTACTCCATCATAATTTGCATATTTCCTTCTACTAATCCCAAATCACTTAATTGATTTTAGTAAACAAAAGACAAAAATATAGTTAAAATCATGTTGATAAAGTCTTCTGACTGGATGATAAACTCTACATATTTAATTCTGATTATCATCAATCTGAATCCATCAGTTTAGGTCTTCAATGGGTCTTACTTTTATAAAGTTAAAAGTAAAGAAAATCTCATGGGATCTTTTCAATATTTTTCAGTTAATATTTGATAAAAAAAAAAACAGTTATCTTTTCCGTGTATGAAGATTTTTTTTTATCTGAACAAGACATCCAAGCATCACGTAAAATAAAACGTGCAAGGCGGTTCTTTCATCAAGAAATGTACATTTTTACAGTTAAGAAAACCCTTTCTGAAAGGTTCAAGGTTTTCAAAACGATTTCTTTCATTCTTTTAACAACTTGATGTAATTCTAGTGATGGTGGAATTGTAAATATATATTCATGTAACAGAAGGGCATTGGTCTGAATATCTAATAGAAAAACAGAATATATCATCCGGAGTTCACTGTTTAGATAGACAATATTACCTCGTTTTTGCTATGAATATGGTATACTAGTATGCTGCATGGTATGTATTTGGTATGCTGTATGCTATGAGTATGGTATGCTGCTGGCCTAAGTGAGCGAAACAACTTGTACTAAAAGCATTGAATACAGTGAAGGTTTGTGTGCGCATGTGCATTGTGTGTATGTGTGTGTGTATGTGTGTATTTTCAAGGCGTTATTTTGTATTTGAGCGGTAGTATGACTCTGCCTAATGCTGTGTTAGGTGTAGCACATTTGGAAAATGACCCAAATAGTGGATATTAAATATTCATGAAAGTCTAGCACAAATGTGTTTGCGCAATATCATTAATCTTTATTTACATTTCTGAATATTTGGAAGACTAAACATACCTTAGCACAATATTTTAGAATCAACACCTGTCGAATTTCAGACTTTCCACCTACGAACTCCATATTCCAATCCCAAAACACTATACCAAAGAATTTACATACTCATATAACTTAATAATAGTGGCAGAACCTATGACTAGATAGTTGAAAAGAATACTGAGGCAAACTTCTAGACACTAGGAATAGAATGGTACAATATAGTGATACGAAGTGAAGGGCATACGCCAGGAGGTGCCTAGCTGCTGCCGAAATCGTCATCTTTGTCCTATTATATGCTTCTTGGACTTAAGAGGCAGTTAACAGTTATTGCCGCAAATCGGATAAAAAAAACAATAACCTTCCGATTATACCACCAGTACGAGTGTCTTTAACATACGAAATTGAACAATCTCGATCAGTTTTAAGATATCGCTAATCAATCGTGTTTAATAAATGTTAAAAAATAATTATAGTAAATTAAACTACTGCTTACAGATGAAAGGTGTATTACAGAATTGTCCATATGTTATAATGTAAAGTGAGTACACCCACGCTACTAAGAACAAGAAAACAAGAAAATCATAGCAATTAAAACAAGTGTGTGTGTATTTATATACACGATTCTAGAAACCTAAGCATATTCTTAATATATATGTACAATTTGCAAAAAATTACATTGGTGCACATGTATACACATACATGCATACATATATATACATGCATACATCTATACATGCATGTATACATACATACATATATACATACATATATATACATTCACAATTACATAAATGCGTACATACATATGTACAATTTGCACAAAATTTCATTGGTGCACATGTATACACATACATGCATGCACACATATATATACATGCATACATCTGTACATGCATGTATACGTACATACATACATATATATACATTCACAATTACATAAATGCGTACATACATGTTTTAGGAAGCGACACCCTTATCTCATCAAACGCAGATTTTAATCCACCTAAAAGCTCAGTCAGCGTTGTTGAACTCCACCACCAATTTTGAATTCAGTGACCTAAAAGGATTAGCCTGAGGGGAACCCCAAGTTTGTCACCCTAAGAGATTCTGCTTTCATGGATTTGTTAATAAAGATGGCGTTGCCTCGGGAGCCGTAAAGAGGGACGGTGTCAAACTGGAAACCTTTTGGACACTATATCCGCATGGAATACGTCGCTTTAGGTCTTAGCAACTTGACATGTGTTTTACGTTCCTGGCAGCTAAAGACGAGGCGTGTTCATGCTCCTGTAATAGAAAGATGGCGCTGCCTCGGAGCCGTAAAGAGGAACGGTGTCAAACTGGAAACCTTTTGGACACTATATCCTGGAATACGTCGCTTTCGGGGTTAGCAAATTGACCTGTGTTGTACGTTCCTGTCAGCAACAGACTAGGAGTGTTCTTGCTCCTGTAACACAAAGATGGCGTTGCCTCGGAGCCGTAAAGAGGGACGGTGTCAAACTGGAAACCCTTGTGGACACTACGTCCGCATGGATACCCCTCTGGAATACGTCGCTTTAGGTGTTAGCAACTTGACATGTGTTTTACGTTCCTGGCAGCTAAAGACGAGGCGTGTTCATGCTCCTGTAATAGAAAGATGGCGCTGCCTCGGAGCCGTAAAGAGGGACGGTGTCAAACTGGAAACCTTTTGGACACTATATCCGCATGGATACAACTCTGGAATACGTCGCTTTAGGTGTTAGCAACTTGACATGTGTTTTACGTTCCTGGCAGCTAAAGACGAGGCGTGTTCATGCTCCTGTAATAGAAAGATGGCGCTGCCTCGGAGCCGTAAAGAGGAACGGTGTCAAACTGGAAACCTTTTGGACACTACGTCCGCATGGATACTTCTCTGGAATACGTCGCTTTAGGTGTTAGCAACTTGACATGTGTTTTACGTTCCTGGCAGCTAAAGACGAGGCGTGTTCGTGCTCCTGTAATAGAAAGATGGCGCTCCCTCGGAGCCGTAAAGAGGGACGGTGTCAAACTGGAAACCCTTGTGGACACTACGTCCGCATGGATACCCCTCTGGAATACGTCGCTTTAGGTGTTAGCAACTTGACATGTGTTTTACGTTCCTGGCAGCTAAAGACGAGGCGTGTTCATGCTCCTGTAATAGAAAGATGGCGCTGCCTCGGAGCCGTAAAGAGGGACGGTGTCAAACTGGAAACCTTTTGGACACTATATCCGCATGGATACAACTCTGGAATACGTCGCTTTAGGTGTTAGCAACTTGACATGTGTTTTACGTTCCTGGCAGCTAAAGACGAGGCGTGTTCATGCTCCTGTAATAGAAAGATGGCGCTGCCTCGGAGGGACGGTGTCAAACTGGAAACCTTTTGGACACTACGTCCGCATGGATACACCTCTGGAATACGTCGCTTTAGGTCTTAGCAACTTGACATGTGTTTTACGTTCCTGGCTGCTAAAGACGAGGCGTGCTCATGCCCCTGTAAAAGCTTATTGCTGGTTGCGAGACCCCTGAAGGAACAGCCAGGTGTTTGGAGCTTCTCTGAAGGGAAGCTTTTGCGGCTTCTGGAAAAGGAGAGGGTCGGGGCTTCCGTGTTGAAGAAATATTGTTGAAACCGGGGAATAAAAGTTTGCGGGAGAGAGGAAATGTTTTTCTTTTGATTTTAGAGCGTCGTTTTTCTGTCATATTTTTGTGTATCATCACACACTTCAAACTGAAGGCTTCTTTTTCCATTATTTTGTCAATATGTTCAACTTCTGTCTTTCTAAAAAGACCACCTAAAATTTTCCATTTTGGTAACATTGTCAGAATATTTAATGGGTTTTAGTATCATTTATGTAAATTATTCAGTTTCTAAGGATAGTTATACAGTATGCCAATATATCTACAATACTATTTAATTTTTTCTCGAAGACTTATAATAATGTGCATGTTATTTCTACTGATGTATTTACAAAATTTATTGATTACATTTCGCTTTGAAATCCTTCATCTAATAATGACATTAGAAAGGCGATAATATTAGAATAGTCATATACATGCCTGCGATTAAATCCTATAAATTTCAAAGTAGTGAAACGATAATTATGGTACTTACAAAGGGGTTTAGCGAGTTACCTGACCATTAACGTAATCGTAATTATTACCTACTGTTTCCGTGCGAATTAGCCACGTTAATCTACGGTACGTTACCGCCAAGTTTCACAACTCCAAACTAATTTCTCCTCACTTCGTCATAATAAACATTACTTTTTGTGAATAAAACTACAGGAAAACAATACAATTTACACATAACATTCAACTATGCATGTTTCAGTAGTACGTCTAGTTTCGGCTAATATATCTACACCTTCCGTGACATTATCCATTAGCGGTATGACAGCAATGACTAATGATATTGGCAGAGAAGCAGAGGATGGAGGGTGTGGAGAATAGTCTAATCCTCAGGATGGAATTTGATCAAAAGAAAGTAATTGATTGATGGATGGTGAAGGTCTTCCGCCAAAGGCTATTTAATTATGTGTGAAGCCGTACTCTTGGCTCTATATTCTATCTACAGTGACTAGCCCGACTACACCTAACTCCAACACCTTTGATTATTAATTAGATCTACATCAACACCTACAGCTACATGTAAGCCTTTACCTGCACGTCAACATTCTAGAATACCTACACCTACACCTTCACTTACACCTCCAACACCTACATTGACTCCATCACCTACACCTATACCTACGCCTACACCTACACCTCCAACTACACCAACACCTACACCTCCACCTACACCAGTACTTACACCTATACTTACACCTACTTCTACACCTACACCACCTACACCTACACCACCCATACCATCCACACCTATACCCACACCACGCACACCTACACCCACACCTACACCCACACCTACACCCACACCTACACCTACACCAATACCTATACTTACACCTACATCTACATCCACGCCTACACCCACGGCCACACCTACACCTACACTCACGCCCAGAGCTACACCTACACCTATACCCACACCCACACCAACACTCACACCTACAACTACACCCACCCCTACGCCTATATTTGAACTTACACAAGATCTCACGTTCTGTGTGCGAAAGATCTCCCATAGTCAAGGGCAATCGCCCGAGGCAATGGAGAAGAAAAACAATGTATGACCCAAAGTTCAGCGAAAGGAACGATCACTAGCCAATTTAAAAGTACGATTCTGTCGAACGAAAGTAGTTTGTTCTAGGAATTCTTGTAAACAGAAAGGGATGTACGGGAATTGAGTGGTAGCAGTTTAGGTCAATACATACACACACACAAACAGACACACACACACATACACACACACACACACACACACACACACACACACACACACACACACATACACACACACATACACACACACACACACACACACACACACACACACACACACACACACACACACACACATATATATATATATATATATATATGTGTGTGTGTGTGTGTGTGTGTGTATGCGAGTTTATATATGTATATTTATATATGTATACATATATTTTTTCACACACATATTATATATATATATATATATATATATATATATATATACATATATATATATATATATATAAAATACACTTCCACATTAACACAACACTGTATTGTGTACCTAGCCTGAATTATTTATGAGCACGTAAGAAATAGAAGGATATAAAACCCCTCTACACTCTGTGTTCATTCTTGTAATAGAAATCTGTGGACATACGGCAGACAAAAATTTCCTTAGATTCTTCAATAGATAAAAAAAAAAAAAAAAAAATTATCCGTGTTAATGTTTAACTTGTGTGTAGATGCGTTTTTATGGCATATATTAGTTGGTAAATCAGGAAATCTGTCGACACTTGATTATTTTTCTGTTCTGTGAGAAAAAAGTGTAAAATAGTGATAATTTCATAATAAAAGAGCTTTTTTTGTTATGTTCAATATTAGTATTATCTACCCTTTTTACACTCTACATCCTGTTGAAGGTTCAAGTAATGATGAGGGGAGATGATCCTTCCCGACGTCCCTTGCGTCCCGAATGACCATTACGTGAAGATCCTTTTTTTTTTTTTTTTTTTTTTTTTTTTTTGAGGCTCCGAAATCAAAGAGATTCGATGTGTAGGTAGTGGTCTACCCCACTATTCATCATGAAATGTTCAATCGAACCAAGGGATTTGTGGGGGAATAGATGATACGAAGTGGGAATGAACGATGAAGGTGGGAAACAGAGGGAAAAGAACCCCTTTGGAAACCACACGCAACAATCTGAAATCTATCGAACTGTGAATACACCCGAGCCCAGTCGAGTGATGGGGTGTAATTACCATATTAGACCGCCTGTGGTCATGTATATATGTGTATGTGCGTGTGTGTGTGTGTGTGTGTGTATGTGTGTGTGTGTGTGTGTATGTGTATGTGTGCGTGTGTGTGTGTATGTGTATGTGAGTGTGAGAGAGAATGGCTATGTGTAAGTGTGTGCATGCATGTGTGTGTGTAATAGTGTGTGTGTGTATAAGTATGTGTAAGAGTTTGTGTGTCTGTGTATGTGCATTAGAATATACATATGGTTTTACATTTTTTCTTTCTTTTTCTTTTTTTGAGTGAATTGAGTTGCCAGGGTCATTAAGTTCCCTGTCACATCATCACTTCCGTAATAATTAATCTGGAAACCATTTTCCAGCGCTGTATTATAATAAACATTTTTATTATTTTCTATTTTTGGTCTTAGCTAATTTTGGTTTTAAAGCTAATTTATGTGGTACGGTCATTAAAGGGAATATCACCGTTGGGCTTCGTTATACAGTATACTGAACACTTTATTTCAAGAATTTGTGATTATATATGCATACTCATATAATATATATGCATATATATATATATATATGTGTGTGTGTGTGTGTGTGTGTGTGTGTGTGTGTGTGTGCGTGATTCAACGTGGTCTTAGATCACGTGTTGGACTCGTGATCAGCAGTTATTAACCTGGCGGATGAGAGCTCAGAGCTCGTATGACCGATCTGTGCGTGCGTGCGTGCGTGTGTGTGTGTGTGTGTGTGTGTGTGTGTGTGTGTGTGTGTATCTTTAATATTCGTTCATCGGTAGCTATTCGGATCGGAAAAAGATTTTCTCATATTGTACGAAGGGAATGAGACCTGAGCAAATTGCAAGCATAGCTAAGGAATCAAATTTCAAAACAAAAAAGAAAAAATAATTCAATATCTTAAGATCTAAGAGAAAACACCACATGAGCTTTTCTCCATGGTACCTCCACCTCATTTCTTAGAAGTCTTGCAAAAACCACAAAATATACGACTTGAAACTATCGTTTGTTATGGATATATATTAACAACTAATGGATTAATTGGAGATAGTAAGAGTGTTACAGTGTTATTTTCACCCCTGAGGCATGATCTCAGCTGAATGAAATTATTTTGGCATAATCCAGAAAAAGTCTTCAATGTTGTTGTTGTTGTTGTTGTTGTCGTTCCCTAGACTGTCTGTCCGAGCAGTCCCGTCTCCCCAAGGAATGCCATAGCCGAAAATGGGTTTTCCCACAAATCCTTTATAGAGTGTATGTTGTATTGTTTGCGTGCATGATTGTGTATAATGCAGTCTTCCATTATGTGTTGTATGGTATGGGGTGAAGTGTTACATCCTTCAATGTTAGTCTTCGATAATAGCAAAGAGGTCATTAGGGGTAGTTTCAACTCCTTAAGTATAAACATTGTCTTCATCTGAAAAACGTCTAAAAATCCCAGAGCAATATATATGAAGTTCGCCTTTTTGACGATTTTTTTTTAACAAGGCATATTTTGGGATTTATCTAAATCCACCTTCGCCATTAGGAGTAGCCATAACTCTTAAGCATAATCATTGTCTTCATCTGAAAATTATTGTCTAAAATAATCCCAGAGCAATATATATAAAGTTCGCCTTTTTGACGATTTTTTTTAACAAGGTATATTTTAGGATTTATTTAAATCCACCTTCGCCATTAGGGTAGTTTTAACCCTTTAAGCATAAACATTGTCTTCATCTGAAATATATCGTCTAAAAATCCCAGAGCAATATATATATATATATATATAGTTCGTCTTTTTGATTATTTTTTTTAACAAGACATATTTTTGGGTTTGTTTAAATCCACCCTCTCCATTAGGGTAGATTT
>NC_134820.1:25072136-25094636 GCF_046742065.1 Oratosquilla oratoria | reverse complement strand
GTTGCCCAATGTAAAAGAAAATTTACTAGCCTTGCCTACAAAATATCCTAGTGTCAGCGCTTACTTGCCAGATAGCAATAGCACCTCATAAACTAGTTCAATGTCAACGGGTATTAAGCTTTTCATCTCTCAATGTTTCTTCATGAGAAGACATCAAGTCTTTCACCTTGTTCTTTGGATCACGTGTTGGACTCGTGATCGATAGCTATTTACCTCCTGAAAGAGAGCTCAGAGCTCGTATGACCGATCTATGGGTAATGCTTACAAAGGATTACAAAGGCAAAGCATGCCGACAGGAGACCTTTTGATCCATATCTAGGTCGGATGCAAAAAAAAAAAAAAAAAATCATATTAATAATAAATTAAAACTATAACAATGTAAATAACAATTAAAATACATAAATAAATGCATTGGTATAGTTGAATAACAAACAAACAGGTAAATAGTAAATGATAATAAATTGACATATAACTAATAATAAATGAAAATCAGACAGACAAATTATAACAAAACAAAAACAAATAATATAACATAAATTATAATAATTACAGCATCTTACTTAGGTATTTATCTAAATGATTCTTAAAGCTTCGAACTGAACTACATTGCACTACCTGTGCAGGAAGTTTATTCCATTCATTAACTACACGGTTGGCAAAGTTGTTTCTACCTACTTCCAAATTGAATCTATTTCCGGACAGTTTGAGACCATTGTTTCTTGTCTGATTCTCATTCAATGTGAAAATTTGGTCACTTTTGATGTTGTCAATTCCCTTTAAAATCTTAAAGACCTGTATCAAGTCACCTCTGAGTCTACGCTTTTTTAGGGAAAACAGATTCATGTGCTTAAGTCGATTTTCGTATGATTTATTTTTGATATTTGGAATCAGTTTTGTGGCTCGCCGTTGTACTTTTTCCAGTCTGTCAATGTCTTTAATGAGATTCGGTGACCATACGGAAACAGCATATTCCAAATGTGGACGAACTAACGATTTATATAGCTTGTTAATGAGTGATGGACTTTTGAAATCAAAAGATCGCGCAATCAATCCCAGAATCTTATTTGCTTTCTCAGAGGCTGAAATACACTGCTTGGATGATTTGAGGTCGTTACTGATAATTACGCCGAGATCTTTTTCACTATCCACTTTTGTTAACGAATTTCCAAATAACTTGTAATCGTACTTGCTGTTATTTTTACCTATGTGCATTACCTTGCATTTACTTGTGTTAAATTTCATTAGCCACTTTTCAGACCATTGCTGTAATTGATCTAAATCTTCTTGAATATCTAATTGGTTTGAGTGATCATTTGCCACTCCGCACAGTTTTGTATCATCAGCAAATTTGGAAACAGTAGATTTTAGTCCATGGTCTATATCATTTATATATACTATGAATAGAAGTGGCCCAAGAACGGAACCCTGAGGAACTCCACTTGCAACACTTTTCCATCCAGAAGTTTTTCCATTTAAAACAACTCTCTGTTTTCGACCTTTCAACCAATTACTAGTCCAACCTAATAGGCTACCACTTATTCCATGCAAAGCTAGTTTAGTAAGTAGTCTTTCGTGTGGGACGGTATCAAAAGCTTTTGCAAAGTCTAGATATATTAAATGACCTTACACGCACACACACACACCCAACTCCCCGCCCACGAGAGTTGGAGTAACGACTCGAAGCGCAGTGATACTGAATTAATTTCAGCCCTGGGCAGGATTCGAACCCGGTACTGCCGGTACCGCCATATTGACAGTCCGGGACTCTACCAACCGAGCCACCGAGTCGTTTGTAAGTGGAAGAACAAACCTACTTAACTTCTCTGACTAGGTTAACATTAGTATTAACCCTCCACACCGGAATACCTCTTGTGAGTTTTTCAACTGAACAAAATCGCCTTGTAATAGACAGAAAAATACTCAAAGGAGAAAACAAAAATTCTTCATCTTTTCCGGCAAAAGAATTTAGACCACTAGCTTTAACCTTTCACTAGACCTGGCGAATGCTTCCTACCACTAGTAAACGTAACTGTACTGATATCCTTAGCTATACTTATGAAACATTCAGGTCTTATAGATAGCAAAGTCATAAGTTCAACCAGATAATCAGGTATGATTATATTGTATAACAGTGGAAAGCGTTACCCGTCCCAGGCGAAAGATGATAAAATTATAGCCCTAGGGTTTTTGTTGTTGACATCATCAAAGTATTTTGTTCTGAAAAAAGAACCTAATTGGCATAATGACAGACTTTAGTTATTCTATTCTGATTAATACCAGGCAATCTTATAGAGGATGGAAAACATTACAGAAATAAAATGAAAACTTCATAGTAAACGTAATAATATAGGTATATGGAAATAAACTCTCTTACTAGGATTCGAACCCTCGCCAGAGCGGCTTGCTTCGTAGAAGGCGAAGATCGTACCGTCACGCAATCTACGAAGCAAGCCGCGAGGGTTCGAATCCCAGTATGAGAGTGTATTTCCAAATGTCAAAAATGACACAAAAATATAGGTATATATTTCTTACTGTAATGGAAAAAGCAAACTGTTTGCAACACCTTTTATATAACAGGTTATCGCTACAGACTTAACATATTTACATTTCTATCGGAAAAATAGTTATCTCTGATAATTTATAACACTGTAAAAAAAAAACGTGCAGAAACTATTTGGGAAAAGTTACAAAAGTTGAATAAGAATTACAGTCAGCTTAGCATTTGCTAAAGAAATCGGTGGTCTTTTTGTTCTCCTGGTATTTTGAAATCACGACATTTGCATATTAGCGATCCAGACAGAAAGGATTGAAACTTTAAACATACTAAAAGTTTTGGTATTATCAGGAGGATGTAAACTAGGTTTTTGTTTTTATCTAAAATTTGGCTTTTTTTTTTTTTTTTTTTTTTTTTTCAAAAAATGGTAAAGTATTTTTAGTCCGTTATAATTTGCTCCGATCTAAAGGCTAATTATCTAGTTCTGGTCAATGGTAGAGGAATTGATTTACACACGGACACACACACTCAAACACGTCTCGGTGGCGAAGTTGGTAGAGTCCCAGACTGTCACTACGGTGGTCCGGGTTCGAATCCTGCCCAGGGCTGAAAATCATTTCAGTGTCGCTGCGCTTCGAGTCGTTACTCCAACTCTCGTGGGCGGGGAGCTGGGTGTGTGTGTGCGTGTAAGGTCAAAAGTATTACCCCTAGATCGGCCATACGAGCTCTGAGCTCTCTTCCGGGAGGGAAATAGCTGTTGATCACGAGTCCAACACGTGATCCAAACACCAAAGTGAATCACAGACACACTCACACACACACACACACACACACACACACACACACACACACACACACACACACACACACACACATATACGCACACACATACACAAACAGAGTTTTGTTGTTTGTTAGATTGAGAGGAGCATGGTATCGTTCTATAAAAAAAAAAAAAAAGATAAAAAAGAAAAAATCGTAAAAAATTAAATACTGTGATACCAAGGTTAGTGCGTGTCTGTAGAGGGAATCTGCAGATTACGAAATGTGGTTAAAACAAGGAATCAATAATACGAAACTGATCATACAAAATAGAAATGCAAAGATGGTTACAAAGCTTAGAAATGTAAATGATGGTAAACACCATTAGATGGAGAGTTGGTCACTCCTACATTTTTTTTTTTTTTGAGGGGGGAGGGGGAGTTCATGTAAAGGTCGAGAGTGACAGTGAAAATCATTATGATCATTCTCACTAAAGGGCTTGTGAATACTATAAATCAGGAAAAGAATAAAGTGGGAATTATACAAGGAAAAGTGATGATCAATAAGTTTTAAATACACACACACACACACACACACACACACACACACACACACACACACACACACACACACACACACACACACACACACACGCTCGCACACACACACGCACGCACACACAAACGTATATATATATATATATATATATATATGTGTGTGTGTGTGTGTGTGTGTGTTTTGATGATGGAGAACATAAACACAGGGACGGAACTCAAAACACTCTAACGCGAATTTTTTTTTAGTGTTTTGAGTTCCGTGCCAAATAATTTGTCTAAAATACTTATCAATATATATATATATATATATATGTATATATATATATATATATATATATATATATGTATGTATACAATGCCTAGAAGGGAAACAAGCACTCTGAAAATTAATTACTTGGAAGCACAGTAAATGTGTTAAGAGAATAGGATTCTGAGCTGAGTTGTGTTATGGAAATGAAATGCTTCGAAGCCCTGCCGAGGGTTTCATGAACAAGCGTAGCCTTTGAGGAAATCCACGTCAGGTGGAGACGGGAAGGATTCAAAATCCTCCACACGGAGACGCAAAAGAGGAAAGGTGGAGTCTGAGTGAGTCGTGTGTGTTAGAATGAAGGAGGAAGAGGAAAATGATAAGGATATTTAGAAGAGGTGAAATAGGGTTAAATGTTTAAAAGAAAAATGATTTAATGAGTGAACGGGATGTTTTGTATCTTACGAAAGATTATAAAGGCGGAGCATGCCGACAGGAGACCTTTTGGTCCATATCTAGGTCGGATGCGAAAGAAATCGTAATAATAATAAATGAATAAATAAAAACTAAACATGTGAATAACAAATGAAACACATAAATAAATGGATAGGTATAGTTAAATAATAAACAGGTAAATAGTAAATGATAATAAATTGACATATAACTAATAATAAATGAGGATCGAACAGACAAATGATTATGTTTATTAGTGGGAGGAGTAGAATTCTTGATAGTTAATCTGGTGGGGAAAGAAAATATTAATTTATTGAAAAAAACGAGCTATTTAGAGGAGGTGAAAGAATGTTTAAAAAGATAATTACATGAGTGTGTATTTGTAGGAAATGTTTTTTGAACTTGTGATTATATTTAGTAGTGAGAGGATAAACGGTGGTATTCTTAAAAAATAATTTCCTTTTAAGGATTTATATAAGATTTACACAAGGGAAGATTTATATAAGAAATATTTTTTTAAGAATAGTACCGTAAGATTCTTACGGTGGTATTCGTAAAAAAAAAAAAAAATCTTTCCCTTCCTAGGATTTATACAAGATTTATATAAGGAAAAAGTTATATAAGAAAAGATTTTTTTAATAATATAACCGTAGGATTCTTGATAGTGAAGCTAGCGGGGCAAGTAAAAGAGTAATATATAAAAAAGAAAAAAAACACGAATTTTTCTGAATTGAGGAAATATGAAAACCTGATACACACACACTATCCAAGCAATGGAGAAAGTTGTCCTGCTTCTCTCGGTGCACTAGAACCAATCCACACGGACGCTTACCTATGCGTACGCATGTGCACTTGTGTGCACCTGTATATTCACCTCAGTGTGTATATATTTGCATACATTCTTGCTCTCTTCTTTGTGTACACTGGCCCTGCTATCCATGGGAGTGGCTCTAAGGGGGAATTATATTTGCCGAGTGACAAGACGCTCTGGGTGGCGAGAAGCAACTGACATATTTTACCAAACACGAGTGGAGAACTAGGAAAGACGTTCCTAACCCGTCCCAAGTCCTAGACTCAGCCCAGTAACCTTAACCCTGGGTGTTATGCCATTACACCTAACAACTACCTTACCACTTGGAACTAAGTTATCCATCCTAGTTTCCTTGTTATAATCTAGAAAAGCGCCTAGTTTCCAGTCCGGAGCCCCTAACATCTTTCCTATAACCCCTAAGACCTTGTTTTTCTTTTGGTCTTTAGTCCTTAACCTAGAATGGTTACCCTCTATTTTGCTAACGTGGAAGGTTAATCCGGGAGAATTTTACCCAAATTAAAAAAAATGAGAATAGAATATACCTATGGGCGAAAAACAATTATTTTGCAATTACACGATGAAACTCCAACTCTTCACCTTTCATCCGCCCTTATTCAAGTCAGGCTAAACACTGAAGCTACTGGGCGTGTCAAGCCGGAGGCACGCTGCCAAGCGTATGAGTTACAAAACGATCTCGAAGACAAAGGGAGAATTCCACCTTAGTCCAGTGTTTCCCAACCTTTCTTTCAGGCGACCCCCAATATGATCCTCATATCATACGACCGTAACCCCACCAATCTATTTGTACACGTGTTAACATCATCATAGTTATTGCATTGAATTAATATAATTTTGCAAAAAAAACAAAAAACAAAAAAAAAAAAAAATTAACATAAAAGATGTCTTGACAACCCCAGGGAAAACACTCGGCGACCCCACTTGGGGTCGCCTCACCAGGGGTTGGGAAACAGTGCCCTAGTCGAAACTCCCTACCCCCTAACTTCCAGCTTCCAGCCCCTAGCCCCAGGTCCCCAACCCCTTTATACCTTAACTAGTACCTTCTAAACTCTAGTTCATAGCCCCTTCTTATTACTCCATAACTTCTAGATCCCTTTCTCCTAGGTTCTAGCACCTAGCCCCCCTCTCCCTAGATCCTAGCACTTAACTCCTAGTGCATACTTCCTAGCCACCAATTCTAGACTCAAATCACAAGCTCTATTCCCTGGACCTTGGCTTCTAACTTCTAATACCTAACCTAGAATTCTTAGCGCCAGTTCAGTAAGCATTAGCTTCTAGAATGTTAGCTATAGTTCGAATTCCTAAGAGCAATCTTTCATCCCTCCAATCCTCATAGGCCAGTTTTTTTTTTTTTTTTTTTTTTTTTTTTTTTTAGGCGACCCCAATATGAACCCCATAATACAACCGTGACCCCAATGATCTATTTGTAAATGTATTAATATATATGGTTATTGTATTATTAATATAATTTTGCAACAAAAATTAAAATATCATACATGATATCTTGGCAACCTCAGGGTAAGGAAACAGTATCCTCGTCTAATCTCGACGTCTACCCTAGCTTCTGCTTCAGTGTTGAGCTCCTATCTCATAGACCCAAACTTCCAACCACAAAACTTTTGTATTTTTTTTTCAATCCTAGTTATTTTCTACCACTAAGGCAAAGCTTCAAGTACATAATCCTTAATTCGTAGCCTCTATCACCCTAACACAAACGTTTGTTAATTAGCCTAAATTCAACTTATACTCCTAAGCCTTCTTAGCGCCTTCTTAGCGCCCTAACCATGCATTTCTTTATTTCATTTATTGTTATTTATATTATTATAATTTCTATATATTTGTTATTTATTTATCATTGTTATATTTTTTCCCGCATCCGGCACATGGACCAAAAGGTCTCCTGTCGGCACGCCTCGCCTTTATAATCCTTTGGAAACTCCCTTAAACCAAAATCCTCTTTAACACCATAACACCTTGTCACTCCCTTTCATTCCCCCCATTTTATCCATTTTTAATTCATCCTTGGCAGCCCAAACCCAGACACGACATTCTCACAGACAGAGAAGTTGACGACCTCAGGCGCCGTTTCTTCTAGCTAATCCGAGCACAAAGCGTCTGAGGGTGACGGGAGGCGAGATTTCAAACGCTTTATTCCGCGCGCACTTGCCCTATTCTTCATGGGAAAGACCTGTCCTATTCTTCATTTGATTTTTATGATTTTATCTATTTACTTATTATTTTGTTTTATCTATTTATTTTATTTGTTTATTTGTTTATTTATTCATTTATCTATTTGTTTATTCATTTAACTATTCGTGCGCACTTGCCCTATTCTTCTATTTATTATTTTGTTTTATTTATTTTATTTGTTTATTTATTTATTTATTTATTAATCCATTTGTTTATTTATTTAACTATTCGTGCGCACTTGTCCTATTCTTCAAAGGAAAGCCTGTCGATTTCTTTATTTCTTTATCAAGTTTAGAAGCTACTATTAAAGATATTTTTAATTTATATTAACAAAAACAAGTTTAAAGGTACTAACAATAATAAGTTTTGAAAGTACTATTAATGATAACTTGGATGTTTACAAATAATAAAAAGTTTCGAAAATACTGTATAATAATGACGACATTAGAAGGTACTATTAATGATAACTTCAATGTTTACTATTAGAATAGTTTAGAATATACTGTTTTATTTATTCATTTAACGATTGATATATTTATTCATTTAACGATTGATATATTTATTCATTTAACGATTGATATATTTATTCATTTAACGATTGATATATTCATTCATTCGTTTGTTTACTTTATTTTGTGAATATGTGTTTATTCATTCATTTACTTATTAATTTACTTGTTTATTTATCTATTTATATACAAGTATTTGTCTATTTGTTAACTATTTTTTTACTTATGTACTTACTGCTCTATCATATATATTACTATTTATTATTTTTGCTTATTCACTTGTTTATTAATTTCTTGTTTAATTATTTCTCCATGTATTTATTAATACATTCATTTATTTATTGCCTTTGTATTACTGATATTTTCTTTCTGGTAAATTGTTTCATTTTTGCTCTGTAGTAATTGGTAAAGGATGTAGTGTTTTAGGTATTTTACAAAGGCTGCCGCTCAGGAACTGCGTTGATCATTCAGCTTTACAAAAATAAGGTCATTTATTAATTCCTTTACCATCACCATTTATCTCTAAGCTGAATTGCATTGTCAGCCATAAGCCAGAATAAAATATCTGAGATATTTTACCAAAGTGAAGGGGTTGATTAACGCGTTTCTAAACACTTTCCTGCTGGGAAATCTCTTAAGTTCATTGAAATCACCAGACGATAGACTAATTAGAGTTTTAAGCTCTATTACCATATTGAAGAAAATAACGATGTAATTGATGTTACTGTGACACCTATACGTGAAGGCGTTTATATATATATATATTATATATATATATATATATATTATATATATATATATATATATATACCAAGGGCTTTTTCCTCTTACAAAGAAGGTAGCTAAAGTCAAAGATATAGATCCATTCCCACCCATTTCATCACCACGTACTCCATTCCCATTCACCACTCCTCCCCTCCCTCCCTGCATTTTGCTCACTATCCTAGTTCAGAAGCAATGCAGCAAGATACAGCACGTCCAAAGTAAGGCCGTTTCTTTTATTCAGCGACCCCTCTCTCTCTCCATTCCCTCATGCAGAAAAAGGAAAGACGGAGAGAAATCCCTAGGACGACAGAAAACGGGGCTGGGAGAGGACTAGGCACCCTACATTCTGTAACCTCAAAGGAGACATTCTTAAAAAATAAATAAATAAATAAAAGCAGAAGAGGGTCTGAGAGAGGTTTTCGAACCAGAACCCTAGGGTTTGGGTCTTTTTGTGTGCGGTGATGTGGTACACATGAGAGTAAAAGTGAAAAGATAAGCTGTATGTTTGTGAGAAGAAAGATGGGTGTGTTGGCACTGAGTGAAAATAAACTGAAAGGGAGGGACGAGTTTGAGTTTGGGAGTGAAGTTCGGAGGGTGTCAGGAGTAAAAAGAGGACAAAAGAGAGAAGGGGTGGCTATACTAGTAAGTGAAGAAATAAGTGAGCGTGTGGTGGAATGGAAGGAGGTTTCTTCAAGGTTAATGTGGATGAAGATGAAGCTAGGAATGGAGATGTGGGTCTTTGTAAGTGCATATTAACATGGTAGATTTTGGATAGATTTTAATGAGTGCATAGAGGGTTTAGGGAGAAATGTCAAAGTAGTGTTTTATATATATAATATAATATATATATATATATATATATATATAAAGTTGCGAATTTTAGGAAATTTTTATTTCTATAAGCTTCAGCACTAAAACTCGAACACTTGACAGTGAAAATGAGATTACTTACGACTACATCATGCGAGAGTGCTCTGGGATTTTCTAAACTCTTTCCTTGCATCGCCATGACCTAGTTGATACCATCCTTGATTCGTGATTATCTTGTACACTGTGATACTGTCAAGAGCTCAAATCCAAGCGGTGTGTATAGAAATTATATATATATATATATATATATATATATATATATAAATATATATATATATATATATATATATATATATAATATACATACACACACACACATGTATATAGACCTGCAAACATGGAATCATGAATTCATCATTCTCCCTACTTAATCAGCAATTATGGGATGTGCCGCCGAATATGTATAATTTGTCAGAACTTTTCGTGTACTTAATAGAATATGTATCTTATCATAAAATGTTTGCACCTTGATTAAAACAGATACGTTTGTCAATTAAAGTGGTATCACTGTGATACCACGTTGAGATAAAATCGACGTCTAATTTTTTTCCCCGCAAATGTATGCTAATAGATGCATTCGAATAAACGCTAAGAAAAAAGATACGAAAAAAAAAAACATGCGAGCTCTTCTCATCCAATTTGCCATGAGAGGACTTGAAAGCCCTCTCCACTTGGAGGACAATTCCGGTTGACCCAGGACTCGAACGTTTTAGGCAAAACAAAAAACGACAAATGTAACTCACGCCGTGGAAAGACACCTTTTAGGCAAAGCTGCTCCAAGATTATCAAATGTCGGAGGACTTAGGATAAGTATTATCAACATTCCCTCAAGTTTGCAAGAAATGCCTGAGCTTATCGTGTTCATGTGCAAGAAAGTAAAAGGAAAAAAAAATAATCTTGTCTAAGTTGAGGGAGAACTTGGCAAGTTCGAAATTCAACTGGAGCGGAAATACGTGTACGAGCAACCAAGTTCGAGTCGTCTTGCAACATAGGACCTTAAGTTGTCCACTGCAGGTCACGTGGTATTTCCCACTCAAAGTCCTGGGCGATTATTTACGAGCATATTAGACGCTTCTAAGAAGTTGTGGAGACGTCTTGAACTCTGACAAACGTGTGGGGTCTTCCTGGGGATCTCAAGCGTCTGTACATTTTACCACATTTGCGTGCAACTTATATATATATATATATATAAATATTTATATATATATATATATATGTATATATATATGTATATATATATATGTATATTATGTATATATATGTATATATATATGTATATATATGTATATATATATGTGTATATATATGTATATATATATGTATATATATATGTATATATATATGTGTATATATATGTATATATATATGTATATATATATATAACTACGTGAGCTATGCTAAAGTATCATTAATTCTTATATGAGTGATATTGTTCTTATACAGATAAACAGGTACAAGTTTTTTGTCTTTTTATGTTTTATTGCTAAAGATTTTATGTAATTTGGTCTATTCGAGTATAAAGATTTATACATAGTATGCTACGAGTTGAAACATTTATCAATCTCTCACTTGAACAGATCTTTATACAAAGGCTAAGTTGCTTTTGACGGAAATTACCTCCGAAGAAATAAAACGTGGTCTACATTAGCGTTTTATATAATGACGTACTATTTGGGGACGCGTATAAAAACAAATATAAAATTATTTACATTGATCAACTTTTCGGAAGACTGCGAGGGTAGATAGCCTTTGTGTGGTTATGAAACTCGCGTGTAAGACTATGAGGACGAGCCTCACAGAACTTCCTGGGGCTATGGAGGACAACATAAGGTTTTTGAGGACGTTGAGAGGCTATACAGATCAGCCATTTGCTAAAGGGCCCCGTTCGAGGCTATCTATGTGGTTAATGAAAGGCGAGGCAATGGTAAAGGATGTTATGAAAGTCTCCCCAACAAAATGGGATTGAATGAGAGCCTGCACACAAACGGAGTTATTGGGTTAGTACTGAACTATAGGGGAACAATGTTAGTGAAGTGAATATGCCAAAAGACCATGAATAGTTGTGACCGAGTATTTGGTATTTTGTTGATATTAACCAGAGTTTCTGTCCTTAGGGGCAGTAAGGCGCTGGAGAGGTTGAGACATAGAGGGAGTAGAGGAGAGTTTTAAGAAAAGGAAATAGAATGAAGGGGGGAGTAACAATCACAAGCATTCTTTTTCTTCTTCTTTTAGCTTTCGGTCTTTTTACTTTTTTTTTTTTTTTTTTTTTTGTTCTTTTTTTTTGCTTGACTGGTTCGTCGGGATATCACTAAAATTCATGATATATTCATTGCACAAAATTTAAGCGATCAATACCCAACATGAGGAGCTACGACCGACGCATACAAGGTCATCATATTAAGACAATAGGGCAGGACTCACAGTGATGAACTTGAATTGGAGAAATTTAGATTTAGGATGGAAATAGGCAAGATTTGCTTTACCAATAGAATAATCAACCATAGAATAGACATAGTAACCATGCAGTGAGCGCTGAAACTATCGGTTGTTTAAAGAAAAAGTTAGATAACTTTATGGATGGGAATGACAGGTGGTTAATGGACATGGAACTACCTAGTGTAGGGCTTATGGCCTCTTGCAATCTCCTTCATTCCTACGTTCTTATGGTCTTGTGTATTAGGACTATACAGGAAGGTGTGTGTGTGTGTGTGTGTGTGTGTGTGTGTGTGTGTCTCTGCTAGGAACCTGAGGAAATTCGAGACTCAAACCTACGACCAAGAGAATACGAAAACAGTACGATTCCTATCACGCCACCAAACCAGAGGTCAGATGCAATGTAAAATAGACAGCGAGTCAACCATCCACTCAGACATACAGACTGACTAAAGGACAGGTTGATGAATGAGGAAGTGGAGATGAATGAATATAAGAGACGTATGAAGGATGCGGTAGAGATAGTGGATGGAGATTGAGGTGGAACGGAATGAGTAGGAGAGTAGAAAAAAAATTGACAAAAAGGAAACTCAAGGATCGAGAGAAAAAAATGTCACTCCAACAGGTGCTGAACTTAGCGATGTCAAAAAACGAAGAAAAAAAAAAGAAAAAAAAAAGAAGAAAACGTTGGGATTTCGGTAGGCAACTGTTGGAATTCTGGGAGCGTTAGGGAGAGTAACCAGGGAGTTTGGGAATTCTGTGGGATTAGTGAATAGGAGGAAAACTTGAATTAGAGCAGAGAAATAAGGAGAGGAAACTCGGGCTTAGATCTTCATCTTTTTCAGAATCAAAAGAATCTGCTAAAGATTTTTTGAGCTTTTATGATTGATATCCGGTCTTCCATTTGTGTGTATTCACCTTGGTCTTTGGATCACGTGTTGGACTCGTGATCGACAGCTATTTCCCTCCCGGAAGAGAGCTCAGAGCTCGTATTACCGATCTATGGGTAATGCTATGACCTTTCACACACACACACACACCCAACTCCCCGCCCACGAGAGTCAGAGTAACGACCCGAAGCGCAGCGATACCGAAATAATTTCGGCCCTGGGCAGGATTCGAACTGGGTACTGCGAGCACTATCGTACTTCCCAGTCCAGCGCTCTACCAACTTTGTGTGTGTGTGTGTGTGTGTGTGTGTGTGTGTGTGTGTGTGTGTGTGTGTGTGTGTGTGCGCTCATTAGTGAATGTATTTACGTTTGACCCGCCCAAAACATTTCATGAAACAAAATTAAAAGTCATTGTCTGACAACTTTTTTCATAAATTCAAGAAAACTAAGTAACTATATAAACTAAATACTATATAGGAAAAAATATTACGTACTCGACAAAAAGAAAATCTATTGACGTTGTAAGAACTATAGTGTAGATAAAAAAAAAATCGTCTTCGATATCTGTTTCACCGGGATCATCCCTATAATCCGGACTGATCTGCGTCAGAATTTAATGAAATACAGATCCTTGACTAATCACTGCGTCATCTTGAACTCGGAGTTTTAATTCCAGGTCAGACTTCATACACATTCGGACGAGAGGTCGCGTGTTCTTGAATCAAGGTCACAGGCACAACGCCGCGAACCTTGAGTTTCTTTCTTTGCGTATACAAAGCTGCGTTGGAAGGACAGACTGAGAGAGGACCTTAAGGAGAAACCGCTGGAGGAGGAGTAGCAGGTGATGGACCGAAACAAGTGGAAACGACTAGCGAGGAACGGCGACCCCATATGAAAATGGGAAACGGCAACAGGAAAAGAAAGAAGACAGCACCGAGTGACCCAACATGACCTCGTTTGGGAAGTCATGTCTAATCCTTTTACTGCTGTCCACGGATTAAACCTTTGTTCTTCCTGTCAGCAGGTGATTTTATTCATCCAAGAAAGATCCCAAGACTAGTGAATTAGTGAAAAAAAATGTTTCGATTAAGTTTTTCAGTGCTGAAGACGATTTGTAATATTAATCTAGTTGCTATCAACTAATCTTATTCAGCCAAATAGAGACGTCTTGTTCACCAGAAAGATTAATCAAGATTTCTCTGATCCAAGAATCACCACAAGCTGATTGAAATTACGTATCGTTAGTCTGAACTGATTATATAAAGTGTGTCTCATTCTAAAGTGGTAAAAAGTTTTAATGAACGTGAATGGTAGTATTGATTAATCTATTTCGTCTGACGCCAAGCGTTTAACGCCAGACGTTTAACGCCAGGCATTTTATCCTGTCAAAGTGGGAGGGAGATGGTAAGGGAAAGGGAAGATGGTATGGACCAAAAGGTCTCCTGTCGGTATGCTCCGCCTTTGTAATCTTTTGTAAAGGAAAAGGGAAAAGATTAGGTTGGAAGGTACTTTCAGACGGAAATAGCGTCCCGATCTCTTCCTACTCCTAGACCTCTGAGTTAATAGATCTGCTAGACGATCACTAGATTATTCATATGGGCGGTGATATACTTAAGTGTCTAGTCCTTACAGTATGAAGTGGTGCTTTCTCTTATGTTCTCAATGCGTCAGACTATTGAAATAACCTCAGCGTTTTCCCTCACAGCGTCGCTGAGGCAAACGAGTGATGTGAAAATTCTTTTAAAATGTCGACAGTCTTCGGGTACCATAAGGTAAAACTTCTTTAGTCGCCAAAAAAAAAAAAAAAAAAAAAAAAAAAAGTGTGAGAGAGAGACATAGAGAGATAAAGAGAGAAACAGAGAGAGACAAAGAGAGAGAGACAGACAAAAGAGACAAATAGAGAGGCTAGGGAGTGAGATGGAGGGAGATAGAGGGAGAGAGATAAAGGGAGGAAGAGAGATAGTGGGAGAGAGAAAGGGAAAGAGAGGTATCCATAACCAAGAAAAATAGGTTTTAGTACTGCAATTACTTCCAACAAATGCCTCAAAAACCCGCTATAGTGTAAAAAAAAAAAAAAAAAAAAAAAAAAATAACGAAACAATAAAAAAAAATTACGTGTTGGACGCCATCTTCGAGTCCCTTCAGGAACCGTTGCCCCCACGGCGGGCGTCCTTCCCCTCCTTGACCCTTGTTTCCTAATTTGGCGGAAAATGGGTCGCTGCTGCCTCGAGGCTCCACACCCTTGATTATGATCAGCAGTTTAGGCGCGGCTCCTGCTGTGGCAGGTGCGGGTGCTTTTGAGGGCAAGGGATTGCTGCAGGAAAGGAGAGGGGATTTTCCAAGAATTCAGTCTTCATTTTCCAATATATATATATATATATATATATATATATATATATATATATATGTATATATATATATATATATATATATATAAGACTGAAGGTGGTAGAATCAGACGAGGAGTGATGGGAGAGTATAACAGTGTGTGTGTGTGTGTGCGTGTTTGTATGTACGTGTGTGTCTACGTGTGAGAGTATATGTGTGTGTGCGTGTGTGCATGATTGTGTATATATATATAAATTACCCTAAAGAAAATTTAATCTGGTACGATTTTTTTTTTAATCCAATTAGTTATTTCTAATTAATTCATCACTCAGTTTTCTCAAGATACAAAAAAAAATAATAATAATAATAATAAATATGAATAATTCCATTACGTAAGTATAGTAGTCAGGATTGTTTCGATTTAAGCAAAAGCACAAAAGTTTGGAAATTCTTTTAACGCATCAAGTCTGAAAGTTGACTGAGGTTGCAATTCTATCGTTACAATCACTATAGATATTAATAAGAGTATCAACAGTGGCATTGCATTCAATATGGAGGCTAAAACGGTAGCAACAATGCCATTATATCCAGTGTGGATTTTAACTAAGGTGCTAATATTGCCATTCATTCCAGTGTAGAGAAATTGGTATAAACCACGCGATAACATTCAATTTGTAGATCAATAAGGAAAGCTACATTTTGATTCTGCGATGTAGGGATGAAACAACCTTTTATTGGTATATAGTTTTATTTTATTCTATTTAATTTTGTTTTATTAAATTTATAATTATTTTTATTTCAATTTGTTTCGTCTAATAATGCATTTGATTTAATTTAATTTTAATTTATTTTACTTTTTTCTTCTTTTTTATGCAAGAAGACTTTTTCATTAAGTTCGGGAAAGAATTTCATATTAAGAGATTGAAAGCATTTCACGGATCTCTTGCCGCCAGGCGGATTTACTCAGTTACCGTCAGACCCAACTCTAAAAGGAACACGAATATACCTAACCCTTTTCTTTCAAGAAACAACTTTCCAGACCTCATTGTACCCAAAGCCAGGCAACATTCTCCATCATAGGGCAAGTCCCGCTACAGAAGAGGTCAGCGTTTCTCAACCTTTTTACCCTTGCGTAATCTTTAAAATAAATTGCATGTCTCAAGGAACCCCTGCGCAAAAAAAAAAAAAAGAAAAAAAAAAAAAAAAAAAAAAAAAAAAAAAAAAAAAAAAAAAAAAAAAAAAATAAAAAAAAAAAAAAACCATATCTTTCTCATTTTATTTTCATCGTAATAATAGGTTAGATAGGGTGATGCCTATATAACATTATTACAATAACCTTTTGCGGAACCCTGGTTGGGAAACGCTGGAAGAAGTTATGAACAAGAACCTGAGGTCAGAGGGGGCTACAGCCAACGCTCTTAAAGCAAGGTAGTAAACTTCATTACCTTGAAGCTTCCGTAACTCATGATTCCGTAATCTACAGCCTCCCGCCCTCGAGTAGGACCTTGGGGAGGAGAAGTATGAAGGCTCAAGAACCTGGATAAAACGACATGAAAGCCAGCTTCTTTAATTAACCAGACACCAAAGAATGTGACGCTGGGAAAGGCAGTGTGAGAGGCGAGATAAGAGGCGGATGATTTTACTTGGAAGTAGCCTAATTCATGTGCAAGGCCTCTGGAGAGGAAGGTGGCCGGAGCACAATAAGACTGGAAAGTCGGCTGGAGAGATTAAACCTTACGTCACCTTACGTCTCTTTTTTATTATTATTATTATTCAAGCCACCAATAAATACTTATATGTTTGTGTCATTATGACGTTTAGAAATAAACTCTCCTACTAGGATTCGAACCCTCGCCTAAGCGGCTTGATTCTCACAAGACGAAGACCGTTCCGTCACGCCACCCTGACCCTACAAACCGAACCGTTCCGTTTTGTAGGGTCACGGTGGCGTGACGGTACGGTCTTCGTCTTATAAAAAGCAAGCCGCTCAGGCGAGGGTTCGAATCCCGGTAGGAGAGTTTAAATATTTATATTTCGCGTGTGGATTCTTCTAGTGCTGCCAAATTCAAAACCTTCCAAATTTAGTCACCATCAATTTATATAGTTATTGCCAACAATATTGTTCATCCATGTTTGTGTATGACTGTAGGAGTGTAAGACCGTGAGATATACCATGGACATGGATCATGTGCAGGACATGTGATTTACACCAATAATCTTCCAAGATGAAGCCTTAGAATTCATATTTTCCGAACCAAAGGCAATATATATATACATATATATATATATATATATATATATATATATATATATATATATATATATATATATATATATATATATACATATATATTGTAATGTCCTGATAGAGCCTCGATCTCAGTCCCATTGAGTAGAAAAAATAAAATACTTATTACCACACCAGTATTTCGTTATAAGTGTGTGTGTGTGTGTGTGTGTACATGACCGTTTACGTCCGTCTGTGTGCGTGTGCATGTGTGTATATATGACTACGTCCGTCTGTATATGTTTGTGGGGGTGCGTGTGTGTGTGTGTGTGTGTGTGTGTGTGTGTAAGAGAGAGAGAGGGAGAGAGAGAGAGAGAGACATACAGAGAGAGAGAGACAGAAAGGCATAGACCACATATTCCTGCGTATATTTTATGACCTAAAGTATACACGTAGTTCATCAGAATTGTGTTCCAATATTTGGTGAATTTGCGTATTCACCCCTGTATTGATACAGGGATAAACATATAATTTCCTTAAAGGTTATGAATTTGTATTGGTAGAGTTAGATAGTTAATATAGGTTATATAGTTTAGAATTGAGTTAGACTACTGATTTCCACTTAGAAATTGAAGTGAAGTAGAATATATTAATGCTTGAGTTTCAGTTCGTTCTAAAGAAATGCATATGTAAGGAGATATGTTTATAAGTGTATATGTATTATACATGAATGTGCATATACACATGTTTAAGTATACATACATATGAATATATTCATATATATGTAGTTATATATATGCACATGAATAGAGAAGCCATTGACGGCGTATGTCAATCAAATAATTCCGACAGTCACCGAGCGTCATGCAAGGCCCCGGTTCGAATCCCGGGGCAACTATCGAAGTTATTTGATGTATACACACATACATTTATACTCGTACATACACGTTCTTATCGATATATGTTGCACTAATGGACTAAATTATTGACATTTCTACTAAGTTTGCTTTCAGTCATCGTCTGTTACCAACCAATCCTCCAATCGATATCTACCTACGACGTAGCCTCTGTTTACATAAATCTTATTATTTTTATTTCAATATTTCGCGTTTACCCCATGTTTGTTTGGCCTTGCCACCCCCCACTGGCAGCTTAGCCTTTATCTGATGCACATGTTTGTGTGTTTAGTTTTGTAGTTTTCCACCGTGGCGTGTTTACCAAAAACATTACATAACCGTTGGTTGTGTTTATGAAAAACGTTGCTAAGGTTTGCCTGGCTCGTCTGTAGTCATGCAGACGCTTCGTTTCCGAACCCTAGGCTGTATTTATATATATATACTTTTCTTACTGTTTAATATGCATGTACATAGGTATCATAATTTTCCTGATTACATATTGTCTAGTCTATTTACTACGGTTTTTGTTATTATAGTTATCAATACTCTTATCCTTTTTGATCATTATTGTTATTACAATCATTATCATTATTATTGTCGTCGTCGTCGTCGTCGTCGTCGTCGTCGTCATCATCATCATCATCATCATCATCATCATCATCATCATCATCATCATCATCATCATCATCATCATCATCATCATCATCATCATCATCATCATCATCATCATCATCATCATCATCATCATCATCATCATCATCATCATCATCATCATCATCATCATCATCATCATCATCATCATCACAACAACAACAACAACCACTGTCATCATTATTAATATTATTATCATTGTAGTCGTCGTCGTAGTCTTTGTCATCATTGTCATCGTCGATATTATCATTGTTATTAATATCATCATTATCTTAATTGTTTGCGTCGTTGTGTTTTTAGTTTCTTCTTGTCATCAACATTTTTATCATTTGTATCATCTCTTTATCATTTTTCTTGTTTTTTTATTTATTTTCATTTTATCATTTACACTCGCATAAATTGAGACTTTGAAAGCCACAAATATGTTGAATCATTTGATTGGTAAACTCAAACCAATTGAATTTGTATTTATAGGCTTCTTGAAGATGAGTGAGTAAATTGGCCATTACGTTTTGCCGGAAGAATGTATATGTGTAGTCAAGTAAAGTGGTCTACTAACAATTATGATTTCCTTTATTCAAGTCTTATGGATAGTTGTTCTTTTCTTGAGTTAATATCATCTCTCAACATTCTCTTCTATATCGCTGCAACCGTATGTACACCAAAACTTAAGTTATTTTGCATTTGTTCTTTCTTGAATTAATACCATCTCTCAATATTCTCTTCTATTTCACTCCAATCGTATTTACACCAAAACTTAAGTTATTTTGCATTTGTTCTTTCTTGAATTAATATCTCTTAACATCCACTTCTCTTTCGCTGCAATCCTATTTACACCAAAACTTAAGTTATTTTGCATTTGTTCTTCCTTGAATTAATATCATCTCTGAACATTCTCTTCTATTTCGTTCCAATCATATCTACACCAAAACTTAAGTTATTTTGCATTTGTATTCACGTTTCTGGTTTGAAGTCATGAAAGATTGAATATGTGGCGGTGGAAATCTCCCACACACACTGCCGTAAAAGGTGTAATGAACGTTCCTTTATGTATTTCGTATTGTTTCGCCGCCGCATCACACGTTCAGGAATGTGAATCTCGTTTCCTTTTTATTTTCGTACTTTTTTTTTTTTTTCTTCCTCGGTCGTCCGCAGTGCCTCTCAAGTGGCGTCCTTCGGTCTCGATTCCAATAGTTGTTTTGCACATGCAGACCGCTTCTGTCGTCCGAATCTTTCGTTGTAAATTGACAACGTTGCTCATGTTTATATTTTCATGTTATAAGCCTTCGTTTGTGATTTACGAGCGATGCATTTCAAAGCCTTTCAGCTCTACGTAATCGTGAATATTTTTTCTTCTTCAGTCACGGTCATCTCTTAAATTTTCTTAACTATGTGTCTGAGTAAAGGATTCACATTGTCAACATAGTATCATCACTCGACGGCTAGAAAAAAGAAAAGGAAAAATAGATAAATATATATATATATATATATATATATATATATAAATATATATATATATATATAATATATATATATATATATATATATATACATATATATAATATGCAAAGTAGACCAATTGGAAAACGAAACTAACGAAACAGAGCGCTTTCGTATATTACATATTTTTGCACTGAAGATGTAATATACGAAAGCGCTCTGCTTCGTTAGCTTCTTTTTCCAATTGGTCTACTTTGCATAAGTGAACACACGTACTCGTGTTCTTATTAGCATGCGTGCATATATATATATATATATATATATGTATATATATATATATATATATATATATATATATATACACATATACATGTACATGTACTAAGGGCTTTTTCCCCTTTACAGGGGAGGTAGTCAAAGTCAAAGGGATAAATCCACTCCCACTCATTTCATCCCCACGAATTTCTTTCCCATTCACCACTTCTCCTTCCCTAGTTTCTTGGCTCTTCCTGGATGACGGGCCATCCCTGCATCTCGCTCGCTGCCATGGGTCAGAAGCAATGCAGCAAGACACAACACATCCACAGAAAGGCCGTTTCATTTAATCGTCGGCCCCTTCTCCGTCCCCTCATGTATATGTATATATATATATATATATATATATATATATATATATCACAACTAACACCACAGCCGAACGAAAGAAAAAGTTGCGTAAGCGGAACTATATATTTCGATTGCTACCATATATATATATATATGTGTGTGTGTGTGTGTGTGTGTATTCACCTTCACCTTGGTCTTTGGATCACGTGTTGGACTCGTGATCGACAGCTATTTCCCTCCCGAAAGAGAGCTCAGAGCTCGTATGAGCGATCTATGGGTAATGCTATGACCTTGCACACACACGCACACACACACACCCAACTCCCCTCCCAAGAAAGTCGGAGTAACGACCCGAAGCGCAGCGATACCGATATAATTTCGGCCCTGGGCAGGATTCGAACCAGGTGCTGACGCACCTCCGTGCTGACAGTCCAGTACTCTATCAACCGCGCCACCGAGTCCTGTGTGTGTGTGTGTGTGTGTGTGTGTGTGTGTGTGTGTGTGTGTATTAGGATAGGGAATAAGAGAAGGTTGATAATATAATAGTATAGAGTTTAGCAAGGTGCAGGGGAGCAAGATGAATTTACAAATGTAGTATTTAACTTTAATCAAATAAAATGGAGCACAATGAAGTAAAGATAAATTGGACCAAATTAGAAATATGATTAAACAAAACCAAGTAAAATAAAACAACAGAAAGTAAAGGGTAAAAATTGGATATGAACGAAAAATAAAACTTAAAGTATCAGCAATTCCTCTTTATTTTGCTTAGAAATGTTATCGTATATTTTCATTTTCCTGGTTAAAACCAAAATAATAACTCAGGATCGGGGAAATTCTAGTTCCAAATGGGATTGTAAAAGTGGTTTGATCAGTCTGTCTCGATTATCATTCTAATCAATTTTTACTGGAACCACTAATCTCATGTCGTTTCTAATTTGAATTACGCTTATCTCGTCGAGTTATTTGCAATGATTTTTGCTTCCTAGGATCACAGATAGAAATGTTAAAAAACAGTACGCCAGCAAAGCATAGAAGAGTGAAAAAGATAAGAACATAACATAAGAATGAAGGAGACTGCAAGAGACCATGAGGCCTACACTAGGCAGTTCCATGTCTATTACTACCTGTCATCCCCATCCAAAAAGTTGTTTAACTGTTTCTGAAAACAGCTGATAGCTCCAATGCTCACTACATGGTTACTAAATCTGTTCCATTCGTTGACCACCCTATTAGTAAACCAATTCTTGACTATTTCCTTCTTAAATCTAAATTTGTCCAGTTTAAACCCATTACTGCGAGTCCTGCCCTGTTGTCTTAATATGATGACCTTGTTTACGTTACCCATGTTAA
>NC_134820.1:25055304-25066636 GCF_046742065.1 Oratosquilla oratoria | reverse complement strand
CAAATGTCGCTAAACCTCCTCACAATTAATTTTTTATGAATAATTCTGGGAGGGGACATATAACGATGCAAACAAGAGGATTTTAAAACCCATAACCTGTTCTTCTATAGTTTACTTTTTCCCCTGCACCGTTTGACTTGGAATCCTTTGTCGATTTTCATCTCTCTTGTTCCACTGAGCATATTTCGCGACACAAACCTCTTTTCCTTATTATAGCCCTCTTTCGTCGCCATATGATGATCGCCTTTTTTTGGTTAATCTTTTTTTGGATTGGATCCTGTACAAGGCTTGCATTGTCTCGGCAGGATCCTGTTGGACAATCTTCAGCCAGCTCACAAACTACCTCCAAGGACGCTTCTGCACATTTTTGTTTTTTTTTTTTTTTTTTTTTTGGGTGGGGGGGGGGGGTCCTCTCCGTCACCTTACATCCTTTCCAGAATTTTTTAATTTTCATTATTCTTTCCACTTCCTTTATCAGTTTTCTTCCGATAATAAAGGAAATAGAAAATATAAAATGTATCAACGGATATAAGTATAAACGATTAAGTATAAATGATTTAAGTATAAACTTTGGGATACTGGAACCTCTTTTCTGAAATTATTTTCTCTCTCACTGTCTCTCTCTCATCTCTCTATATATATATATATTATATACTATTTAATATATATATATTATATATTATATAAATATATATATATAATATATATATGTGTATATATATATTTGTATATAAATTATATGTATTATATATGTATATATATATATATGTATATATATATGTATATATATATATGTTATATATATCGTGTATATATATGTATATATATATGTATATATATATATAATATATATATATATATATATATATAAATATATACACAGTGATAACCATACATGCCGTACATCAAGTAATACAGCAATTCAAACCTCTCCTTGTCATTCATAATAACTGGAGCCAGCAAACAGAAACAGAATTGAGCAGAAATTGCCATATCTAATCTCAGTCCGGTTATGAATAATTCTGCTTCAGCGACAGCGTTGTGTTTTATAACAACCCGAATTGCAATATCTATATTTTCTGTGTCTACTCTGAGAGGACAGCTCCATTGCCCCTGGGCTTGGCTCTCATCGTCTGATCAAAAACGCTTCAAAAGGTACAATATTTTCAGTATCAACTTCCAAATTGCAAGAGGGTCGTGTTTACCTCCGATTTCTGATCTCTGCGTCTCGCTGCGGTTAAAATAATGGTTTGTCAAAAATATACGAAAATTTCCCTTGTAAGACGATGCAGAAGCTCCTTTGACCTGAAGTGTTATCTATGTTATTATATCTTTACTGAAAATGCGTTTGTATGAGGCAAAATTTTTTTTTAGAAACTCAAAGGTCCAATATGTCAGTATCAATCTTGCAAATTTTTTTTTTTTTTTGCAGGAGGTCATTTGTTACGGTTTAAATAATGTTTTCAAAAATGATACAGAGAAATTTTCCTTGAAGGACGATGCAAGCTTCCTTTGACCTGAGTGCCCTGCTGTGTTATTATATTTTTACTGAAAATTCACGTTTTATATGAGCGCAATTTTTTTTTTAGAAACTCAAAGGTACAATATGTCAGTTATCAATTGCAAATAGTGCAAGGAGGTCTGTGTTACGGTTAAAATAATGTTTTCAAAAATATACGAAAATTTCTTGAAGACGTTGCAAGCTCCTTTGACCTGGAGTGTTTTCTATGTTATTATATCTTTACTGAAAATTCGTTTGTATGAGGCAAATTTTTTTTAGAAAACCTCAAAAGATACAATATGGTCAGTATCAGATTGCAAATTGCAGGAGGTCTTGCTTACGGTTCTTAAAATAATGTTTTCAAAAAATATACCGAAAATTTTCTTCTTGAAGAAAGACGATGCAAGCTCCCTTTGACCTGAGTGTTTCTGTGTTATTACTATTTTTTACTTAAAATTCGTTTGCATGGGGCGATTTTTTTTTTTAGAAACTCAAAGGTTACAAATATGTCAGTATCATTGCAAATTGCAGGAGGGTCTTGTTTAACGGTTAAATAATGTTTTCATAAAAATATACGAAAAATTTCTTGGAAGACGATTGCAAGCTCCTTTGACCTGAGTGTTTCTGTTGATTGATATTTTTACTGAAAATTCGTTTGTATGAGGCAAATTGTTTTTTAGAAACTCAAAGGTACAATATGTCAGTATCGATTGCAAATTGCAGGAGGTCTTGTTACGGTTAAATAATGTTTTCAAAAATATACGAAAATTTCTTGAAGACGATGCAAGCTCCTTTGACCTGAATGTTTCTATGTTATTAAATCTTTACTGAAAATGCGTTTGTATGAGGCAAATTTTTTTTTAGAAACTCAAAGGATACAATATGTCAGTATCAATTTGCAAATTGCAGGTCTTGTTACGGTTAAATAATGTTTTCAAAAAATATACGAATATTTCTTGAAGACGATGCAAGCTCCTTCGACCTGAGTGGTTCTGTGTTATTATGTCGTTACTGAAAATTCGTATTTATGAGGCAATTTGTTTTTAGAAACTCAAAAGGTACAATATGTCAGTATCAATTGCAAATTGCAGGAGGTCTTGTAACGGTTATATAATGTTTTCAAAAATATACGAAAATTTCTTGAAGACGATGCAAGCTCCTTTGACCTGAGTGCTTCTGCGTTATTATGTCGTTACTGAAAATTCGTATTTATGAGGCAATTTCTCTTTAGAAACAAACTTTTTTGACACCACCTCTTCGGACAAGGAGGCTCTAACGTCAAATAAGATTTCCTTGCATTTTTACAAGAAAAAATTCCCTCGAAGACCAACCGGTCGCCACTGTGACAGAAAGGTATCCTTTACGATGTTGGTTCCCAACCTTTTTTTTTTTTAGTTTTACAATTATACGTACAAAGTTAACCTTAATCCTAATGCCGGGTACCGTAATGTTTTCTTGATTTTATTTTATTCTATTATATTTTCAATTTTTTTGTCAGCCCTTCATTACCCCCGAAAATTTGTTACCTACCCCCCCCCCCAGGGGGTAATTTACCCACAGGTTGGGAACCACTGCTTTACGAGGTTACCTATATATCACAATGTCACCTAGACGCCAAATTATATCTTTATATTGTCTACATCCTTTACATTGTAACTTGGATTTTTTTTTTATCAATTCTCGAGCTCTGTTCTTAATCCCTTTCACGGTAGAACCAACCCACAGCTGAAAAAAAATCCTTTGGCGTCAAATATAAGAAAAGTTGTATAAGGTGTCAGGAGATTGAGCAGAAGATTACTGAAGAAGAAACGCTTTGGGAGACACATTGATGGCGTTAAACATTTAATATATTATCTTAAAACTTTACCACCAGACACACACCGCAGATTGCATCGACTGCATTTAAAAATATAAGATAAAGGGATTTTTAATTAACAGGGCAAAGCCTGACCACAAGGAGTTTAAACGCAAAAGGATGAAAATTGCCAGCGAAAGCGAAAAACGTCGTTCGAAAACTGGAGCTAATTACAGGCGCAGAGTCCATTCCGAGTTGGAAATTCTAAACTTTCCGACATTCAAATCAGGAACTAGACTGTCATTATTTTTTTTTTATAATTATTATCATTTTTCAGAAAGAAATAAAGCAAGAAGAGAAGCTGATTAGATGATAGTAATAGTTGTCTCAGGTTATAAATATTTCCTGAAATATATCAGATTCTATCACACTAAGAAATTCTAAACTTTCCGACATTCAAATCGAGAACTAGACTGTCATTATTTTTTTTATCATTATTATCATTTTTCAGAGAGAAATAAAGCAAGATGTGAAACTAATTAGATTATAGTAATAGTCGTCTAAGATTATTAGTATTTTCTGAAATATATCAGATTCTATCACACTAAGAAATTCTAAACTTTCCGACATTCAAATCAGGAACTAGACTGTCATTATTTTTTTTTATCGTTATCATAATTTTTCAGACTGAAATAAAGCAAGATGTGAAACTAATTAAATGATAGTAATAGTCTTCTCAGATTATTAGTGTTTCCTGAAATATATCAGACATCTATCACACTATGAAATTCTAAACTTTCCGACATTCAAATCAGGAACTAGACTGTCATTATTTTTTTTTTATCGTATCATAATTTTTCAGAGAGAAATAAAGCAAGATGTGAAACTAATTAAATAATAGTAATAGTTGTCTCAGGTTATTAGTATTTCCTGAAATATATCGGACATCTATCACACTAAGAAATGAAATATTTGGGAAAATTATTATTGTGAAAATCAACACCGTGTGAGATCGAAACCTTTATTGGTACGACGTTTCGCTTGTTACGGCTTTTTCAAGTACAGACAGGCCTATATGTACTCAGAGTGTTTGCCATATGTCTGTACTTCAAAAAGCTGTAACAAGCAAAACGTCGTACCAATAAAAGTTTCGATCTCACACGGTGTTGATTTTCACAGTCTTGTCGGCTTTTGCCTTTGTGTTTCAAAATTATTATTGTTTGTCATTTATCATCAAGTATAATGACGAAGGTAAAATGGGTCGCTTTGACCATTTAAAAAGAAAAAGGAAAAACGACACAGAAAAAATATATTCAAATAAAGAAATGACATATGAAAAGCAATATTTGGAAAAATGATTATTGTTTGTCATTTATCATCAAGTATAATGACGAAGGTAAAATGGGAATGGTGGAAGTCACCTTGATCATTGAAAAAGAGAAAGAAGAACAACATAGAGAAGAATATATTCAAATAAAGAAATGACACAAGAAAAGCTAAAAGGAGTGATAATAATGTAATCATGACGTGGAAATATAAATTAATGAAATGGAAAATTAAATCATTATAAAGGACAAAGGCCTGAAAAACTACACACTTTACTGGAAAGATTTATTTAAATTTTATTAAATATTTAAGCAATAGGTAGATAGTCATCAACTTTACTAGTTGGTTAGTTATGAAGAATATGAATAATATGAATAAGAATAAAACAAAAGAACAGAGAAGATAATACTGATGATGATGATCCAACATGGTGATAACAAGAATATTAACATTTTTGTGTATGTAATCCTTTAGGAATATTACACTAGACATACAAAAATACTAGAAGCAATTGTTACACAAATACTCATCAGTGTTTAGAAAATAGATAGAATAATGTGTATGCATGTCTGAATATCTAAAATTGAATTGAAATTAAAAATTGAATGTACATCTAAATATAAACCTATATACATGCTTACACACACACACACACACACACACACACACACACACACACACACACACACACACACACACACACACATCCGCACGCACACACGCACACACACACGCATGCACACATACGCACACATATATACACACGCACACACACACGCATGCACACATACACGCATGCACACATACACGCATGCACACACTCTAGACGCATGCTTACATACACGCATGCACACACACACACATGCACACACACACGCATGCACATACACACACGCATGCACATACACACACACACACACACACACACACACACACACACACACACACACACACACACATACATACATGCCGTGCATTATATATTCTTAATAATTTTCTCTGGTACAAATTTATTTAGTGCTTAAATCATTCTTACCTCTCACTGCATTCTTCACTTCCTTCATCTCGTATATATTAACCTTGGAATAGAAGATATATGATATCAAATATTTATAACGTGTTTCTGTTACGTAGCCTTATACTATTGTCATTAATTATATAAAAGTGTGGATTACGTGAAATTTTCATGATGCGAAAATATATTTATGTTTATGTTCTCTCGTAGCACATTGGGTACAAACTCCGCCTCCTAAACGTTCAGATCCGGGTTCGATTCCCAACAGTTACAGCTCATTCCAGTTGCCGTGGTTGTCCAAGCATATAGGGCAAAGGTTAATAATATGGTGATTTCCTCTTCTTCTTCTTCGTCCTCTTCTTCTTTTTCTTTGTTGTTGTTCTTCTTATTCTTATTCTTATTCTTCATATTCTTTCTTTTTATTTCTTTTTCTTCTTCGTCGTCGTCCTCGTCTTCTTCTTTTTCTTCTTCTTCTTTTTCTTTTCTTCTTCTTCTTCTTCTCCTCCTTCTCCTCCTCCTCCTCCTCCTCCTCCTCCTCCTCCTCCTCCTCCTCCTCCCCCTCCTCTTCTTCTTCTTCTACGACAGACAGGCGACCTCTTTAACATGTCGTCCATGGAAGCCCATTCTGGCTTTTAATAAAGGGATCATCACCAGACCTTCCGGACGTCGTTGAGAGCGTTCGAGAAAGGTCAGGTCTTCATAGTTCCGGTCCCGTCCTTAGAAAACTTTTCCGGGGCCTTCCACGTCGGTCAGGTCTCACCCCTCCCCCCCCCCCCCCTTTTTTTTTTTTTTTTTTTTTTTTTTTTTTTTTACAAAGGGCTGTCACCAGTAGCCTTACAAAACCCTTTATATAGTCCTGATGTTGTTCAAAATATTCGTTCACTCCATACAACTCCTTACCCCTCCATACCTCCTTCTTCCCCCACTCCATATTCTCCGTCCTACAGAATGGACGTAAATTCACTAGAATCAGTACAGAGAAGAATGACCAAAATGATACAAGGACTCGGAAATTTGCCTTACGAAGAGAGGCTTAGGCACCTAAACTTACACTCTCTGGAAAGACGCAGAGTGCGGGGTGATCTAATAGAAGTGTTCAAGTGGATCAAAGGCTATAACAAGGGTGATGCAAACAAGGTCATCATAATAAAACAACAGGGCAGGACTCGCAGTAATGGGTACAAACTGGACAAATTTAGATTGGGTACAAACTGGACAAATTTAGATTTAAGAAGGAAATAGGCAAGAATTGGTTTACTAATAGGGTGGTCGATGAATGGAATAAACTTAGTAACCATGTAGTAAGCGCTGAAACTATCAGTTGTTTTAAAAAACGATTAGACAACTTTATGGATGGGGATGACAGGTGGTGATGGATACGGAGCTGCCTAGTGTAGGCCTTATGGTCTTTTGCAGTCTCCTTTATTTCTTATGTTCTTCTTATGTTCTTATACACACACCCCGCCTTCGCCCCCCTCCATGTTTTTCCTTTCCCCCTCCATAATTTTCCTGCCTGCCTCCACATTTGTCCTCTTCGTCTCCATATTTCCTCCTACCTCCATAACATTCTTCACCCTTCACCCTCCATATTTATTTTGTCCTCCACTTTCCCTTCACTCCATATTTCCCCTCCACGTACATATCCTCCCTGTATCTTCCATAACCTCCATCCTCCACATACGAATTACTAAGACTCCTCTTTCCCTCCACTCCACATTTTCCCTCCATATGTATATCCTCCCTGTATCTTCCATAACCTCCATCCTCCACATGCGAATTACAAGGATACCTTTCACCCTCCACATCACCCTCCATGTCTCCAATTTCCAATTCCCTTACGATGTCCACACTCCATCCTCCTCCTCCATTATATCCTTCCTCCATCCGCACTAATGAAACTGGTTACAGGCTAAACCCCTCCATTGTGACCACGTAGCCCCTCCCTCCCTCCTCCTCTCCTCTTCCTCCTCCTCCCCTCTTCCTCCTCCTCCTCTCCTCCTACTCCCCTCCTACTCCTCCTCTCCTCTTACTCCTCCTCTCCTCTTCCTCCTCCTCCTCTTGCTTCTCCTCCTTCCAACTTCCTCCTCTCCTCCCCTCTTCCTCCTCCTCCCCTCTTCCTCCTCCTCCCCTCTTCCTCCTCCTCCCATCTTCCTCCTCTTCTCTTCCTCTTCCTCTTCTCCTACTCCCCTCGTAATCCTCCTCCTCTCCCCTTTCTCCTCCTCTCCCCTTTCTTCTCCTCCTCTTCCTCCTCCTCCCTTCTTCCTCCTCTTACTCCTCCTCTACCTCCTTTTACAGACTAAACCCTTCGATTATGACCACGTAGATACTCCCTCCTCCTCCTCCTCCTCCTCCTCCTCCTCCTCCTCCCTCTCCTCCTCCTCCTGCTCCTCCTCCTCCTTCCCACCTCCTGCTCCTCCTCCTCTTACTCCTCCTCAACCTCCTTTTACAGGCTAAACTCCTCGCTTGTGACCACGTAGCTGCTCCCTCCTCCTCTCCTCTTCCTCCTCCTCCCCCCTTACACTTTCTTCTCCTCTTCCTCCTTCTCTTCCTCCTTCTCTTACTCCTCCTCTACCTCCTTTTACAGGATAAACTCCTCGCTTGTGACTACGTAGCTGCTCCCTCCTCCTCCTCCGCCTCCTCCTCCTCCGCCTCCTCCTCTTCCTCCTCCTCTTCATCCACCACCTCTTACTCCTCCTCCCCTCTTCCTCATCCTCCCCTCTTCCTCCTCCTCCCCTCTTCCTCCTCCTCCCCTCTTCCTCATCCTCCCTCTCTTTTTCATCCTCCCCTCTTACTCCTCCTCTCCTCTTCCTCCTCCTCCCATCTTCCTCCATTTCTCTTCTTCCTTCTCTCATCCTCCTTCCCTCTTAATCCTCCTCTCCTCTTCCTCCTCCTCTTCCTCCTCCCCTCTTCCTCCTCCACCTCTTACTCCTCCTCTACCTCCATTCACAAGCTAAACTCTTCGCTTGTGACCACGTAGTTCCTCTCTCCCTCCTCCTCCTCCTCTTCCTCCTCCTCCCCACTTCCTCCTCTTACTCCTCCTCTACTTCCTTTTATAGGCTAAATCCCTCGCTTGTGACCACGTACCTTTTCTCTCCTTCTCTTCCTCCTCTTCCTCTCCTCTTACTCCTCCTCTTCCTCCTCCTCCTCTTACTCCTCCTCTCCCTCCTTTTACTCGTACAGGCTAAACTCACTTGTGACCACGTAGCTGCTCCCTCCTCCTCTCCTCTTCCTCCTCCTCCCCTAATACACTTCCTCCTCCTCCCCTCTTCCTCCTCCTCCTCTTACTCCTCCTCTACCTCTTATGTGTGTGTGTGTGTGTGTGTGTGTGTGTGTGTGTGTGTGTATGTGTGCGTGTATATTTTTTCTCTTCCTATTGTCACCATTCCTCATCCTCCTCTTCCTGCTACTCCTCTTACACTTTCTTCTCTTCCCAATCCTCCTTCTCATTTGCCTCCTTATTTCTAATGTTCTTCCTTCTCCTTTTTTTTCACTATTCATTTTCATCATCATCTTTCTATTCTCCTCCTCCCCTCTTGCTCCTCCTCCCCTCGTGCTCCTTCTCTCTTCCTTCTCCTCCCCTCCTCCTCCTCCTCGCCTCTTAGTCCTCCTCGCCTCTTAGTCCTCCTCGCCTCTTAGTCCTCCTCGCCTCTTACTCCTCCTCGCCTCTTACTCCTCCTCCCCTCTTTCTCCTCCTCCTCCTCCTCCCCTCTTCCTCCTCCTCCCCTCTTCCTCCTCCTCCCCTCTTCCTCCTCCTCCCCTCTTCCTCCTCCTCCCCTCTTCCTCCTCCTCCCCTCTTATTCCTCCTTCCCTCTTACTCCTCCTCCCCTCTTCCTCCTCCTCCCTTCTTCCTCCTCCCCTCTTCCTCCTCCTCACTTCTTCCTCCTCCTTCCTTCTTCCTCCTCCTCCCCTCTTCCTCCTCCTCGCCTCTTCCTCCTCCTCCCCTATTCCTCCTCCTCTACCTCTCCTCTTACTCTCCTTCTTTCTCTCTGTTGTTTTTTATCTTCGTTTTCCTTCTTATCTTTAATAATGTTCCTTTTCTTCCCCCTTCTATTCTTATTCCTCTTTGCCTTGTTCCACCTCCTCTTCCCTCCTTCTCTTCCTTCCTTTCTTCTCTTCCTTTCTTCTCTTCTTCCTCCCTCTCCTCCTTCTTCCTCTACTACCTTTCTCTTTTTCCTCCTCCTTCCTCGTCTTTTTCCTCCTCCTTCGCCTTTTTCCTCCTCCTCTTTCGCCTTTTTCCTCCTCCTCCTCTTTCGTCTTTTTCCTCCTCCTCCTTCGCCTTTTTCCTCCTCCTTCGCCTTTTTCCTCCTCCTCCTTCCTCCTTCTCCTTCGCCTTTTTCCTTCTCCTCCTTCCTCCTCCTTCGCCTTTTTCCTCCTCCTCCTTCGCCTTTTTCCTCCTCCTCCTTCGCCCCTTTTCCTCCTCTTCCGCTCTCTTCGTCAATCTTTACTCTTGTCGAATTCAATCAGTCCATCCTTCAGCCTCACCGGACAATCTTTCGCCCTCCTCTTCCGCCTCCTCTTCCGGGTCCCACCTTTGCAAACGCCTCCTCCTCTTCCTCCTCCTTCCCCTCCTCCTCGTCCTCCTCTTCATATCCCTCCACCTATTACTTGTCCTCAGTCTCCTTTCCCCCCTTTCCCTTTTCCTCTCCTCCTCTTCCTCCTCCTTCCAATGAAAGATCTGACAGCCCGGCATTTAATTCCAGTTGGACAGGATAGTGGTAGCAGTAGTGTTAGTTCATCTTCTGTCCTGTTTTCTTAAGTGTAGCTTAGTTTAGTGAACACAAACAGCCTCGTTAGGGCCAGTAGGCCTGCTGTTCTTTGTTCTTCCTTTGTGTTCCTCCGCTTCGTCTTCCTCCTCTTCATATTCTTCCCCCTCCCCTCTCTCCCTCCCCCTCCCCTCTCCCTCCCCCTCAACCTCTTATTCCACCTATTACTCGTCCTCATTCTCCTTTTCCCCCTTTTCCCCCTCCCACTTTTCCTCTCCTCCTCTTCCTCCTCCTTCCTCTCCGCTTTGTCCTCCTCTTTATATTCTTTCCCCTCCCCTCCACCTCCACCTCCCCCTCCGCCTATTACTCGTCCTCGTTCTCTTTTTTCCCCTTTTCCCCTTCAACTTTCCCTCTTCTCCTCTTCCTCCTCCTCCTCCTCCTTTTCTCTAACTTCCTCTCCGCCTCCTCGTCCTCTTCATATTCTCCCCCCTCCCCCTCCACCTCCACCTATTACTCCTCATTCTCCTCCTCCTCCTCCTCCTCTTCCTCCTCTTCCTCTACCTGCCCTTCACCAACTCCTATGCCTACTTCTCGCTTTCACTCTCTCCTTCCCGTACTTCCTCCTTCACGAACTCCCGAATCACCAATGACATACATCTCCATTTCCTTCATCTCCTTCGTATGACTTTCACATCATCATCATCATTTCCCTCATTGCCTACATCTCCTCCAACACCACTCGCGCAGGTGTGAATAGGAACAATTCTGAACAAATTCCAGAAGAGAATTGAAATTCTGAATTTATCGAACTCACCGAAAGGGGCATTTATTGACAAACGGACCTTGGCGCTCAGAGACCCAGATGACCAACAAACGTCAACAAAACACTGGACGTGTCTTTGGCGAGTTCAGCTCTCCTTCTTGTCGTCAGGAGATTTTATTTAGATGTAATTAGAGAGGGACTTTATTCAGATGTGGTGTTCAGAGAGGAA
>NC_134820.1:25040304-25050304 GCF_046742065.1 Oratosquilla oratoria | reverse complement strand
ATCAAACTCTCTCTCTCTTTTACACACACACACACACACACACACACACACACACACACACACAAACACACACATAAACACACACACGCAAACACACATCCCAATAAAAACATTTAGCAAACGTTTATTGTGAGACCCGAAATAGGGACCTGTTCCTCTCCGAAGCCCCTCGTTCAGTTGAACGTAATCGTCCTGAACTTCCAACAACAAAAACACGTAAAACGTACCGCGATACTATTTGTTCACGAAAGCTGAACAATTTGTTTAACATTATCTCCCCGATTCCACACATAGCCCTCTCCCTGTTCCAGCCACCATTGCCACCCCCATCAACCTAATCACACTTGTTACCCCCGAACAATCTCCTAATCCCGACCGCCACGTCCCTGATCACCCCAATCCTCTCGGTCTTCCTCATCCTCTACCCCATCCCCGCATGTCCAGAGTTTTACGACCGCCTGGGACAACTCCCATCATTGGCGTTGAGTCATCGCGTCTTCCTTGAGCCATTGATCTATGGGTGACACTCGCTGGCTTTGGTCATCCGTCTCTGGATGCCGTTCCTTCTTAGTTCTCCTCCTTTCCTTACTCCCCCTTCCCTCTCTCCCCCTTCCCTCTTTCCCTCTTTCCTTGCGTAACCTTTAAAATAAATTGCATGTCTCAAGGAACTCATGCGCAAAAAAAAAAAAAAAAAAAAAAAATATGCACCATATCTTTCTCGTTTTATTTTCATCGTAATAATAGGTTAGATAGGATGATGTATATATTACACTATTACATTAACCAAGAATATGTCGTGCGCATTTAATTATATTACTTAAATGAAATTAAATAGAAAATCAAAAGTGTATTAGCTTATCTCGTTCTCGCGGAACCCTTAGGGACCTTTTGCGGAACCTTAGGGTTCCGGGGAACCTTGGTTGAGAAACGCTGCCCTAAGTACTTGGACTGCCAAGACACTAATAACATCAAATACAAGGAAATCTTCAAATAGTCCTTACCTAAAAAGTAGTGAGGCTATTTCAATTATATGTCCTCGTCTCTCAGAGGAATATAATATGCTATTGACCAGAAGAGATTATTTAAAGACTACCATTCGTTGCGTTGGTTTTCGTCTCGTCTCTGCTATTGCGAAATTAGGTTCAATTTCAGCAGTTACTTGGGACTGATACTTGTCGTGGCAGTCAACACATGTAGGGTAAAATAGATGGCTTTTGTTGTAGCTAAGATTAGCTTGGTATAAGATCCCCCACTCCCTCTCTCTATCTTTCTCCTCTCTCTATCTTTCTCCTCTCTCTCTCTCTCTCTCTCTCTCTCTCTCTCTCTCTCTCTCTCTCTCTCTCTCTCTCTCTATCTATATATCTCTCTCTCCCCATATATACAAACAAGCATACACATATACATAGATACATACAATGCATACATACATACATACATACATACGTACACGTTTTGTGTGTGTGTGTGTGTGTGTGTGTGTGTGTGTGTGTGTGTGTATGATACATATTGTCATATTTAAGAATTGCCTTTAATACCTTTAAATAGAGTCTAGCCCTTAAAGAACGTGAAGTTTATCAAGAATCTATGAGGACATCTGATATTAGCCAAGAATAGGTCATTAAAGAGCCATTGATACACATTAAGCTCTCCCTTTCGCCCTTAAATCGCACTTTTTATATTTGACTCGTTCACGTTAGGCGGTTTTAATCAGGACAGGAAGACCTTTTATGATCAAAAACCTTAATTAATTCTGTGACTTCGATCTTTTGTCAAAGATCGAGCTCACCCGATGTAAACAACCCTTAGTCAGATACTCAGACGTAAACATGTTATTAGCAAAAAAATTTGCACAGAAACCAGTTCTCATCTGACAACAGAATCAGTCCAGCGTTGCTGTGATCATTATAGATAGGAATTATTAATTGTATTTAAGTGGTGAGTGGATTTCAGGCCAAGTTATAATATGGTAGTTCCGCTAGTGATATTTTTTTGCATATAAGATGAAATTATCTTTTTCATACTGTAAATTAGTATTCTATAACCCAGGCCTACATATAAATCAGCCAGAAAACACCAATTTGTGTGTGTGTGTATATATATATATATATATATATATATATATATATATATATATATATATTATAAAATTCATGCATGTGAATGAGCCAGAAAAGCACCAATGTATACATGTATACATATGTATATGTGTATAGCAAGAGGCTAGATATTTGTATTCGATATCTATGTACATGTCTGTGTTTATTTATTTTTTTCTAAGACTATATTTTAGTAAAACTTATTTTAGTTTGCAGGGATTTTTTTTTCTCCTGTTTCCCTAGCGAAACCCATGGTAATCATTTACCAAATTCAGTATCGATCCTCATTATGTATTGGCTTTGCTCTTACACCTACTCCGCTGGTCCGCGGGCCACTTTGTGACCCATAACCGCTTTGGAAACGTCTCGCCATGTCTTTCTGTCCTGTGCCACCACCTCCTTCCATTCTCTTGGTTCTATTCTGCATATCTGCACATCTTCTTCAACGCGTCTCCTTCAGTCTTTTCTAGGTCGTCCAAGTGGTCGTCTTCCATGCACTCCAGTATTGAGGACTTTCTTTGGCCATCTATCTTCTTGCATCCTTGTAACATGTCCTGCCCATTTCAATCTGTTTAATCTTATTACATGTATTGCCTTCGGAAATGCAATATATTTTGATCAGCTGAAAGGTGGAACCAGCTCCGAAGTGAATTTCCATCAATAGAGGCATCATTCGAGAGGTAACTGGGTTCTTGAAGACCTTGCGGTAGCTACAGAAAAAAAAAAAAAAAAAAAAAAAAAAAAAAAGAGAGAGAGAAAAAAAAAAACACCAGTTCATTATAGTATTAGTTGAAATAAAAATATCCGAGTCGAATACAGGATTTTTTATTCCGCGCTCAAGGTACAAGGAAGCCTCTCCGACGACTGAAAACTTCTTAAGAAAATACAAACCGCAATCATCACCAGCACGAAAAAGACACAAACTCATTCCAGCATTTTCCATCGAGGACTCGACCCGAGTGGCGGCGAGGAAGACTTAGCGTCAAACGAACTCCGGATCTATCCTCTTCGCGTGCACGATCAAAACCGCTGTGCATGATTTCGTACTATTATTCCCTTTACCAGTCAATAACTTTTACCGCCTGGAACAAAGGGTATAGTTTATACCCGACCCATGGATAAGAAAAGAAAAATCAGAATATCTCTAAAGATTTTCAGCGAAAATGATTTACGATCATTATCTGAAGGCCAGCTTATGATCCTACCGCTTCTGAAACAGTCGTTGTGGTAAGCAATATAGCAATCAGTCCCCTTGAATATATCGAAAGCGTCCAATACATCTAACTAATATTCTATATGAAGGGCGATTAGTGATTAACCATTGCTGTAGTTTGTTACTGTATGACTGGAGACTACAGTCATCGTCTTTGTTGCAAGTGGACGTTAATGTAATGTCGCTAAAATATAACTCCATCTTTATGGATCCGTCTTCAGGCCTAAATGGAAGAACAACTTTGTGGGAATGTATTGGGAATGAACCCGTGCTTTACGTTTGCATGTCTGCTCGAAAATTAGCTTGACAGCCATAGTCACTATACAGATGTGTTATAAGTCTTTTCTATAAGGACTAGTCACGATATGGATTCGAAAACCTTACCTATGTCTTTTGTTCCGAGTAACTTGTAAAATAGTGGTTTGTAACTAAATATTATCTAGTGTGCGTTGTGTTATATAAGTGGGTAAGGTCTCTATATTTTGGGAGGGTGGAATGTGTGGGTCGAATATGAACAAAAGAATTCACTACATCTTTACCGATGTCCAGAATACTGAAAGCATTCAGCATAATGATGAATTTCTTGGTCTTAGTTGGGCTTAAGTAGGCTTACTTCCCTATGCTTCCATATGTATGAGGGGACGGAGAGGAGGGGGTCGCCTATTTAATGAAGCGGCCTTGCTGTGGATGCACTGCGTCTTACGACACTGCTTCTGACCCAGGGCAGTGGACGAGATGCAGGGATGACCCGTCACCCAGGAGGTGCCAAGATAAGAGGGAGGGAAGAGGGTAGAGGGGAGTGGAGTATGTAGGGGATGGAATGGGTGGGAGTGGTTTCTATGCCTTTGTTTTTTGGCTACCTCACCTGTAAGGGGGAAAGAGCCTTTGGTATATGTATGTATGTATCGCACAATGTACATAACTGTATTTGTGTCATTATGACATTTGGAAATAAACACTCCTAATAGGATTCGAACCCTCGCCTGAGCGGCTAGCTTCTTTCAAGGCGAAGACTGTACCGTCACGATATCGTGACCCTACAAAACGGAACGACTTAGTTGATAGTACATAGTGCTCCGAGTCCGCGTGTATTTGGGTGTTTGATGTGTATTCCACTTGTTTCTCTGGACCAAACATGATTAATTCATTATCTCAGTACATTCAATTGTGATGAGTGCATTGTAGATGTTTTATGCACTGGGAAATGATGTCGTCTGAAAATATGCTGGTATGGTGTCTGTGCTGGTACGTAAGGCATTTTGGCGTAGTGTTTCATGATTCCTCGACAAGTTGTTTGCGTGTAGGAATGTTTGTGTTGGAAACGAGGAAGGCTGAGTGTGTCCATGGAATGTGTCCTGAAATTGGAATGTAGTGTTTAGTAGAGACGAGATGTACTTGGTTGGAACATATGGAACAATACCTGTTCATTCCATTTCTGACGTTTCTCTTCATCTATACTGTTCTTGATAATGGTGTTGTGTTGTTGTATTTTGTTATGTTTTACGTTATCTTGCTATTGATTGCTGAGAATGCATTATGGAGCCGGCGAGTCACGGTCTATGATTAAAAGATTTTTTTTTTTTTTTTTTTTTTTTTTTTTTTTTTTTTAATTGAATTGTAGCGCTTTTTATGTCGCTGGGGATGTGTTGTTTATTATGTATATCGGATATGCTGAATGTTAAATGTAGTAACACCCTTATGCCTTTAAGTCTGCCTAGGTGAGTCTGTCGTAGTTGGCGTACATGCGTGTGTGCGTGTGTGTGTGTGTGTGTGTGTGTGTCCGTGTGTGTGATTCACCATGGTCTTGGATCACGTGTTGGACTTGTGATCGGCAGCTATTATTCTCTCGAAAGAGAGCTCAGAGTTCATATATGACCGATCTATGGGTAATGTTGTGACCTTACACGCCCATACACCCCAACTCCCCGCCCACGAGAGTTGAAGTAACGAGTCACAGCCCAGCGATACTGAAATTATTTCAGCCCTGAGTGTGATTCGAACTCGGACCGCCGTAGTAGCGGTGTGTGTGTGTGTGTGTGTGTGTGTGTGTGAGTGTGTGTGTGTGTGTGTGTGTGTGTGCGCGCGCGTACGCGCGTCTATGGTCTTGCATGCACTTTTGCCGCACCCATGTAAGTGTCTGTGCCTCTTCTCTTGATTAATCAATTTTATGACAATTACATTATTCTTTAAAATAAAAGACTGCGTCCATTGAAGGACACAAATTTAACCTTCAAAAAGCCTGTGAGTTCATTAGATTAATAAACAAGTGACTTCGATGGTAAAATACAATGCCGTCGATTTTTGTAAAAGAAAATTCTCTTTTTTTTTTTTTTTCCAGAACAAATTTCTACACAAAAGTATTTCATCAACATAGAAACACATATCTTCAATATCAATGATAAAACACAATGCCGTCGATTTGTGTAAAAGAATTTTTTCTTTCTCTTTTTCGTTTTTCTTTCCAGCACAAATTTCTCCACATCATCACAGAAACACATATCTTCAATCTCAATGATAAAACACAATACCATCAATTTGTGTAAAATAATTTTTTCTTTCTCTTTTTTTTCCCAGCACAAATTTCTCCACAAAAGTATTTAATCATCACAGAAACACATATCTTCAATCTCAATGATAAAACACAATACCATCGATTTGTGTAAAAGAAATTTTTCTTTCTCTTCTTTTTTCTTGTACAAATTTCTCCACAAAAGTATTTCATCATCACAGAAACATATCTCCAATCTCAATGATAAAACACAATGCCGTCGATTTGTGTAAAATAATTTTTTCTTTCTCTTTTTTTTCCCAGCACAAATTTCTCCACAAAAGTATTTAATCATCACAGAAACACATATCTTCAATCTCAATGATAAAACACAATACCATCGATTTGTGTAAAAGAAATTTTTCTTTCTCTTTTTTCCCAGCACAAATTTCTCCACAAAAGTATTTCATCATCACAGAAACACATATCTTCAATCTCCTTCCCAATTTACCCAACTTCGATACACAAACTCCTCTCTCAAAGTCATCAGGATGCGTTTTCGTTGTCTTGTGTCTCGTCCATCTATCTTAGATAAGAGAAAACAAACAGGATCGTTGTTGTGATTGATGGGAACTGGGTTCGTGCAAACAGAATGTATATTGAACTCGATGTAGGTGAGATCGTGAGGTTAACATTGGGAGGTTTAATGGGAAGAAAACATCAAAGGGAAAGTGCCTTGATGGCAAGTTGAATCACTTTCGCCAACCAAAGTGGAGGAAATATGAGAATTATTATTTCATCTGAAATTGTTCAGATGAATGATGACAACACACTTTTATTCTCATTTTCGCCAGCCATACTGGAAGAAACATGAAAATTATTATTTCGTCTGAAATTATTCAAATGAATGATGACAACAAGCATTTATTTTCTGGTAAATGAGACAAAATAGTAACAAAATGTCCTTAAATGTACATTTATTATAATTTTGCAATTAAGCGTTTAAATAGTCTAGTATGAATTTGAAATAAATATCCATGAAATCAGTTTGTGGAAGTGTTCTAAACCTCGTCAATGTATTTTTCCTTGTAATGATAACAAGTTTTTATTTTCTGGTAAATGAGTCAAAATAGTGACAAAATGTCCTTGAATGTACATTAATTATAATTTTGCAACTAAGCGTTTAAATAGCTTAGCATGAATTTGAAAAAAATATTAATCCATGAAATCAGTTTATAGAAGTGTTCCAAGCCTCGCCAATGGTATTTTCCTTTAAATGAATAAACTCACAAACCTTCAGCCAGAATAAACACATAAATCGTTATTTTCAGTTAAGGAGTTATCCCCTTGGCTGAATAAAATCACCTGCCGACAGCGGGAACAAGAATATAAATCGTAAACAGATAATATTAAAATTATCGAGAAGCTTGGAGTGTGTTTATATGGCTACAGATGACGTCACATTTTTCTCAACATGATCATAACACAGCGAGGTGATGTAAGCACAAAATACCTTAAAACTTAGTCCACATGAAAATGAAAATTATTTTCTAAACATGTTTTTAGCTCTAGCAAGCACTTTCTACCCTTAAAAAAGTATATTTTCACTAATTTCATCCGGTTATCTTAAGAAAATTTCCGGTAAAATTTATAGATAAATTGATGAACTAAGCAAACTTAACGATATAAAGTGTTCACTAGAGCTTGCATAAGGCACAACCCTAATCCCCGTGACTGAAATTACTTTGCACTGAAACCTAATCAACCCAAAACCAAGAACTTGTGGCAACACGCCAATTCTGCAGTGTCCCCTTAACGCTTTTAGCTTTGTAGTATAATAAAATTTGTAATCTTGGTCAAATCATTGTATATGTCAATAATAATCAAAATTGTATATTTTAAATATTGTGTCACAAAGATAGCCCTTATATTGTAAAAAGTATTTATATGTAACATTATCTGCATACTCTCCACAAAGCATTAATATATTCATTGTGCATAATTTATGTCATGGCGGACGGGAAATCCAGTAACAAGTCCAGAAGAGATATAATATTTCATTCATTCATTCTATTAAAGACGATACCCATATACTATGACGTGATAACTAATCACATCAAACTCCCCAATGACGTCATGTCGTTCATGATTCTTTCATTCACTTCTTTCACCGGAAGGACACAAAAAGAGAAGAACAGGAGGAGGTTCCAAGGAAGGCCCAAGAAGGATGGTCATATCATATCGCTCACGATCCTTTCCTCACTTCCTTCACCGGAAGGACGCCAAAGGAGAACAGGAGGAAGTTCTTAGGAAGGCCCAGGAAGGGTGGTCATATTGGATCTGACTAAAATCCCCAGAAGCTCGAGCCGACGCGAGATGACGGATAAGAGTTGATGCACTGTGCCCATCACGAAGTATTGAGAGCTTGAGACGACACCCAGTCCGTATCCCAGGCAATCCGAAGTCTAATGCCACTGGGAGAAGGGAGAAGGAAAGAAAAGCATTTAGGGTTAAAAAGAAGAAGAAGAAGAGGCAGAAGGAGAAGAAACAGAAGGAGAAGGGGGAATGATAATGATAAGAAGAAGAAAAGTGGAAGAAGAGGAAAAAAAGAGAGAAGAGGAAGAAGAATAATAAAAAGAGGAAGGAGAAGAGGAAGAAGAAGAAGAAGAAGAAGAAGCGGAAGGAAAAGAAGAAGAAGAAGAAGAAGAAGAAACGGAAGAAGAAGAAGAAGAAAAAGAAGAATAAACGGAAGGAGAAGGAGAAGAAGAAGAAGAAACAGAGGAAGGAGTAAGAAGAAGGGGAGAGAGAGAGAGAGAGAGAGAGAGAGAGAGAGAGAGAGAGAGAGAGAGAGAGAGAGAATATAAGAAGAGAAAGAATACGAAAAGAAAAAAGAACAGGAAGACAACAATGAGGGTAAAAGGAGGAGGTGGAATTAGTGAATGAAAAGAAGAAAAAAAGAAAAAAAGAGGAATAAAGAGTGAAAAGAGGAAGATGAAAAAGGAAAAGAGAAAGGTAGAGATGAATTAAAAGAAATGGAGAAATAAGAAGAAAGGAGGATAGAAACAGTAAGAGAGGAAGAGTAAAGGGCCATTTATACGGTCTAACAGTTTGACAAACCCGGTTTGTCAAACAAGTGTTTGAAGTGATGTTTGACCGTGTGAATAGGGTATTTGGTTGTCAAACACGTTCGACAAACGTGTTTGACGACCAAATACCCCATTCACACGGTCAAACATCACTTCAAACACTTGTCTGACAAACCGGGTTTGTCAAACTGTTAGACCATGTAAATGGCCCTTAAGAAAAGGAGGTGAGAGGCGACTATGACCTGTGAAAGAAAGAGAGAAAGAGTTGGAAGAGGAAGGATAGGTGGAAGAAGAGAAGGAACCAGGAAAAGAGTGATTTTGAGAGCGAAAGAGCGAAGATATGGAGCAACAGACGCGACGTAATAGGTAGGGGGTGAAAAATAAGGGACGGGGGAGGCAAAACAAGGGACCGGGGAGGCAAAACAAGGGACGGGGGAAGCAAAACAAGGGACAGGGGAGGCAAAACAAGGGACGGGGGGGCAAAACAAGGGACGGGGGCGGCAAAACAAGGGACGGGGGAGGCAAAACAAGGGACGGGGGAAGCAAAACAAGGGACAGGGGAGGCAAAACAAGGGACGGGGAGGCAAAATAAGAGACGGGGGAGGCAAAACAAGAACGGGGGAGGCAAAACAAGGGACGGGGGAGACAAAACAAGGGACGTGGGATGCAAAACAAGGGACGGGGGAGAGAAAATAAGGGACGGGGGAGAGAAAACAAGGGACGGGGGAGGCAAAACAAGCGACGGGGGAGGCAAAACAAGGGACGGGGGAGGCAAAACAAGAGACGGGGGAGGCAAAACAATGGACGGGGGAGGCAAAACAAGGGACGGGGGAGGCAAAACAAGGGACGGGGGAGGCAAAACAAGGGACGGGGGAGGCAAAACAAGGGACGGGGGAAGCAAAACAAGGGACTGGGGAGGCAAAACAAGGGACGGGGGAGACAAAACACGGGACGGGGGAGGCAAAACAAGGGACGGGGGAGGCAAAACAAGGGACGGGGGGAGACAAAACAAGGGACAGGGAATTAAACAAGGAAGGGGAAGAAAACAAGGGACATCCTACAGAACTCCAAGGGTCTTGAAACAAGCCTTTGACCCTAAACATGACCTGATACAATT
>NC_134820.1:25025304-25035304 GCF_046742065.1 Oratosquilla oratoria | reverse complement strand
AGACAGGAGAGGAGAGGAGAGAAGATGGGAAAGGAGAAAAGGAGGGGAGAGGAGAGGGGAGGGGAGGTGAGAAGAGGAGAGATGGTAGAAAAGGAGGTGAGAGGACAGGAGAGGAGAGAGGAGAGGAGATGAGAGGGGAGGAAAGGAGGGGAGAGGAGAGAAGATGAGAGGGGAGGAAAGGAGGGGAGAGGAGAGGGGAGGGGAGGGGAGAGGGGAGGTGAGAAGAGGAGAGATGGTAGAAAAGGAGGTGAGAGGATAGGAGAGGAAAGGAGAGAAGAGGAGAAAGGAGGGGAGAGGAGGAAAGGAGAGGGGAGGGGAGAGGGAAGGTGAGGGGAAAATACGACAGAGGAAAAGAACGAGGGGAAATAAATATGAGGCGATGAAGACGAAGAGGCACACGTGTGGAGGCAAGGAGATAAGGGGGAATAGGAAAGAGTGATGAGAAATGGGAAAAGAAAAAGAAAATAATGGAAGAGGAACACAAATGGGATGAGGGGAATGGAAAAGGAAGGGGAGAGGGATGCTGTATGGGAAGAAAAAGGAAAAAAGAGAGAAAAGGATGGGTAGAAGGGGAAGAGAAAGGGGAGAAATGGAGGATATATGAGAACGGCGAGAAGATGAAAGGGAACAAGTACACGTGGAAGAGGATGGTTGGAGGTGAAAGAGAACGGAGAGAAGGAAGGTAAAAAGAAGGAAGAGGAGGAGGGCGAGGAGGAGGAGGAGGACAGGGAGGAGGAGGGGAAGAAAGAGGAAAAGGAGGAAAACGAAGAGGACGAGAAGGACGAGGAGGAGGAGGACAAGGAAGATGAGGGGAAGGAGGAACAGGAGGAGGAGGAGGAGGACCAGGAAGACGAGGAAGACCAGGAGAAGGAGGAGGAGAGAGGAGGATAAGAATTAGGGCGTAGGAGAAGTGATCGAAGAGAGGGAAAGAGAAATGAATAGATGTAGAAAAAGAGGAGAAGGTGAAGGAAGAAGAGAAAGAGAAAAGAGAGCAAAGCATGAAGCCAAAGAAAATAATCAGAAGATGTGTGGTCCTTACGAATTGGGTTGTTTAAGTGGTTGGAGAGTAGTTTAGAGTCGTTAACTAGTTCAGTCCAAGGTTCCGCACTGGGATGAATAAATTCGCTTGGCGCTATTTACACAAAGGATGTTAAGTTCATCACTGTGATGACACTTTCTATATATTTTATTCTGGCTAAAAAATGACTATTCTGGCTAATCGGAGGGTATGCGGTGTTGCTTGGAAACAGAAACGAAAAAGAGAGAAAGAGAGAAAAAGAGAGAGGCAGAAGTAGGACAAAGGAATGGGAACGGCCGAGGGAAGTAGGTCAAACGGAGTAATGAGAAAAATATAAAAAAAATATTCAATGGTGAGGAATCCAAGTATACAGAAATAGATCATTATGTCCGTTTTAAAATAGAATATATGAACAGAATTATTTTGCTACAGTTAGGGAATTGCTTAGACACACATAATCGTACACATACATTAACACATACATTAACACACACACACACACACACAAAAAAAAAACACCCCCCCCCACACACACACACTATACACTCAAATGCACGCGCACACACACACACACACAATACACTCGCACGCACACACACACACACACACACACACACACACACACACACACACATATATATATATATATATATATATGTATATGTATGTATGTATGTATCATTAATAATGGATTGTTGCAAAAAGATGATTAAAATAATCTGGAGTGGAAGAAATTCATATCTTTCCATACGGAAGGTTAATGAAGGATTTTGGAAATATTGAAGTAAAAGAGATTTTACGATTGGGAAGACTTTGACATGATGAAAAAGACCTCACGTGACAAAAAAGAAAAAAAACCGACGGAGTAAAAAATAAAGAGAAATCAGAAAATTCAAAGAAAAAAATAGATAAAAAGGTAAATTAGACTACAAATAAGGGAAGGATTACATACAAAAAAAAAGAAAAAAAAAGTGGAATATGTAAATTGTTTTAATATGAGTGATAGACACCGAGAAGTAATAATGACTACTTGATAGTCATAATAGTAATTCTGATCCTAATGATAATTTATCGTATAATCAGAAGGCTACACAACATGATCATAGCAACTACTACTCGATAGTAATAATAGTAATACTAAATGTTGTTTAATCAGAATAATACGCAAAAAGAAAACAAAGAAAGTAAAGCATAAATTGAATTAGGTAAGTGATATTTCAACAGTGTAATGAATATATTGAATTAAAAAGATATAATCAGATATAGTAAATGTACATACATATACCAAAGGCTTTTTTTCCCCCTTGTAAGGGAGGTAGCCAAAAAACAAAGGCATAAAAACCACTCCCACTCATTCCATCCCTAACATACTCCACTCCCCTCCACCCTCTTCCCTCCCTCTTATCTTGGCACCTCCTGGATGACGGGTCATCCCTGCATCTCACCCACTGCCCTGGGTCAGAAGCAGTGTCAGTTTCTTTGTATGGTTATAAAACGTGGACAGAACTTTCTATTGTGTAGATAATGTTAAAAAAATGAGAAAATAATCAGAAAAGCAAATATCAATAGCGTATAATAAAACCAGCCCCTTTGTATGGATGCAAAACGTGGACAGTGGCACTGGACATGGAATAAAGGTCTAGAATTTTCGAAAATTCAGTGCCGAGAATGGTCTTTGGTTCCAAACCTCGACCCAGAAACGGAAGAAGGACAGACATCCGAGAACCGAGAGGGATGTATGCTAAGCCTCGCCTGATCGTCGTTGTGGAATCCAGAGGACTGGAATGGACTAGGCATGTCGCTGTGATGCCAAAGGACCGTTTACCTACAAGAATGATGGAAGAGCGTGTTAGGGCCGGGCGACACTGGACTACGAGTATCTGGAAGACGCCGAGAAAGACTGGAAAACAACGTGAAGAGTCACCGGGTGAAGATGATGAATGTGGATTGCCAAGATTGTAGAAACATAACACAAGACGAAGAGGTTATCTACAAGGTCGAGGTCAAGGTCATGGTCATGGTCAAGGTCATAAGAAAACTCAACACCCAGAAAGCAAGTAATTAACTACTGAACAAGGCATCTTCGGGTATTTTCCTTAATTGGATTAAATCATCTGGCGACTGCCCGAAGGTAGAATCTTAAAGGATTAATCTAAGTAAATTTAATCTTTTGACGATTTGAGGGCCAGTATAAAAGGCTCTTCGATCGGTGTACCTCATCACACCCCTGAAGATGGTCCTAGGACTAAGACCGAAACGTTGGGTATTAAACCTCCCACTCTAAGTCTGGTGTTTACGCTTCTTCCCTTCAATACGTATATATGTATATATATATATATATATATATATATATATATATATATATCTATATATATATATAAATATATATATATATAATGTGCGTGTGTTTGAGAAGGTCAACAGCGACAGTGGTATTGTTGAGCTTGTACTGATGTTTTTCCTTTTCTCTCATATTATATATATACATATACATATGTATATAGACTCCTACGAAATTTGACCTTCCATATTTTACATGCTATATTTTAATTTCTATATATATCTATGGCACAGCGAGTTCCTATATAAATAGAAGTAGGTCAACAGGAACTTCAGGTGCAGGGAATGAGGGAGACAGAGATAGAGACAGGAGAAGAGCAAGTCTGTTTTAACATACATTATTCTTCTTGTTTTTCCATATTTGGTCATGTAGTAGACTTCCTTTGGGAGAAATTGCAGTTTCCTTGTCTGCTCCCAGTCACATTCAAAATGAACACAAAGGATTATAAAGGATTGCAAAGGAGGAGCATGCCGACAGGAGACCTTTTGGTCCATAACTAGGTCGGATGCGAAAAAATTATAATGATAAATAGATAAATAAATATTATGGTAATATGAATAATAATAAATAGTTATAGTTAAATAATAAAACAAGTAAATAGTATATAATAGTAAATTGACAAATATTCGTGGTCAGGACTCGAGCCTACACCGGTGCAGTGCAAGGTTCACACCATAGCCCACTGCGCCATGGAGCAACGGCCAAATACTAAATTGACAAATACTAAATAATAGATGAAAATCAGCAAATAGTAATAAACAAACAGACAATAACAAAAAAATAAACAAATAATATAAAATAAATGGCGGGCATTACATTATCATGCTTAGATGTTTATCTAAACGAAGCTCAAAGCTTCGAACTGAACTACATTGTACTGCCTCTACAGGAAGTTTGTTCCATTCATTAACTACACGGTTGGCGAAGTTGTTTCTACCCACTGAAAGATTTGTTTAATTAATGCCTTCACATTAATATCCTAAACACCCTAATCTTTCCTCAACCGATCGAAAGTAATTTGTATTGTTCAGAATAAAACGCCAATATTCGAAAGAGATCAGTCTGGATGATCTCAACGCTTTGATCATCCTCGCCAGAATAAAATATTTAAACGTCTTCACAGAGAGTAATGGATAAAGAGTAAAGAATCAGGAAGAAAATGGAAGAGCGTATTTGGAAAGATCCTCTCGAGGGGCGAAACTGTGATGTGGATGGAGATTGCCTTCGTCCTTCTTCTTCTTCGTCTTCTTCTTCTTCGTCTTCTTCTTCTTCTTCTTCTTCGTCTTTGTCTTCGTCTTTGTCTTCTTTGCCTTCGTCTTCTTTGTCTTCTTTGTCTTTGTCTTCGTCTACGCCTTCTTCTTCTTCTTCTTCTTCTTCTTCTTTTTCTTTCTTCTTCTTCTTCTTCTTCTTCATCTTCTCTCCTACTCCTCTTCTTCTTCTTCTTCTTCTTCTTCTTCTTCTTCTTCTCCTTCTCCTCCTCCTCCTCCTCCTCCTCCTCCTCCTCCTCCTCCTCCTCTTCTTCTTCTTTTTCTTCTCCTTCTCCTTCTCCTCCTCCTCCTCCTCCTCCGTCTTCGTCTTCGTCTTCTTTTCTTTTCATGAAGAAAAAGCCTTTTACTGGGTCACCAGTTCTCCATGTCGTGCAGACACCTGCTCCTTTGAAACAAGTCCTATTGACTCACTTACTCACCTCTGTGTTTAAGAACATACGAACATATGAATGAAGGAGACTACAAGAAACCATGAGGCCTACACTAGGCACTTCCATGTCTATTACCACCTGTGTTTAGGGTAATATCAGGATTACGTCGTTCGTTTGTTTTTTATACATGTGAATGACCTTGATTTCCATTTTTCATATTTATCTATTCTTTATTTTCTCGCGATTGTCTAAGTTTATGGGTCGCAAAGTAGAAGATAAAAGTATGGGAAACGATAATAGTGAAAAGGAAAAACATTGAAAAAATATATGAAAGCAGTCATATATAACACCTCCTTGCATGTGTGTGCGCATTTGTGATTTGTGTGAGTTTACCAAGTTCAAGTATAAGCGGTTGGAGCTGTGCTTATGAAGTACTGTCTCTAAGTCTTCTCATCAAAATTTGTGTGTGTGTGTGTGTGTGTGTGTGTGTGTGTGTGTGTGTGTGTGTGTGTGTGTGTGTGTGTGTGTGTGTGTGTGTGTGTGTGTGTGTGTGTGTGTGTGTGTGTGTGTGCGTGCGTGTGTGTGTGCGTGCGTGTGTGCGTGCGTGCGTGTGTGTGTGTGTATGTGGACTTAGTGTCTGTGTGTATGCTTACGAGATAGAAAAACACACAAAAAATGCCAACACATATATATCCAATAAGAAACTGCTGAGTATAACAGCAGGCATAGAGACAGACAACTAGAAGACATGAAAGATGGAAGTGGACGAAGAAGAAGACAGTGAGAGGGAAGAAGAAGAGAAAGAAGAGAATTGAAGAGAATGGAAAATGGTGAGAGGAATAAGATGCAAAACAAAAGAGAGAAAAATTGAGATAAATGAAAAATGAAAGAGGAAAAACACGAGTACTAAAGAAGTGTATGTATATAAAAAACAGACCGACAGTCAAATGACAAATAAATAAATAAACAAGTAAACAGAATTTAGACTAAAATAATATAATGCATAACAGAAACAAACCCACTTTTGCAAACACAAACGTTCAAAAGAAAACGAAAAAAAAAACGTGGAAGACGGTTTGGCCGCAAACCCACTAAGGATTCAAACGAAGGAAAACAAAATATCGAAGAACGAAGACGAAATGTTAGAGAGGCCCACTTTTGCAGACACAAACGTCAAAAAAAAAAAAAGACATGGAAGGCGGTTTTGCCACAAACCGGCTAAGCATTTAAGGAATCAAACGAAGGAAAACAAAACATCGAAGAACGAAGACGAAATGTTACACCTTAGTTGTTAGAAAGGCCCAGTTTTGCAGACACAAACGTAAAAAAAAAAAAAAAAAAAAAAAAAAAAAAAAATGGAAGACTGTTTGGCCACAAACCGGCTAAGCATTTAAGGAATCAAACGAAGGAAAACAAAACATCGAAGAACGAAGACGAAATGCTACACCTTAGTTGTTAGAGAGGTATATCCATTTTCCGAGCGAGGCGAGTTGGGAAGATGACGGACATCCTCGTCCATATCAGAAGGAATACAAATGCCAACACGAAGAGCGAGTGGCAGATGGAAAGAGAGGCACTAAAAGAGAAATGGAGACCAACTTCGGCCGAGGAGAGGAAGAAATCGTGTAAACGAAGAGTAAAGTCCGGCTGCGAATGTGAGCGCTGAAGAGGTCGAGGAAATTGGATGGCCAAGAAGAGAGAGTCCGATACATATACTGTATATATATATATATATATATATATATATATATATATATATATATATATATATGTATGTATGTATATATATATTTATCAACCACAATACAATTTAATTCTAAGCCATCAACATCGAGACAGACTCGAGGAGGCCAGCATGCAGAAAATGAAACGTGGTACGGCCAAGGACTCGAACTGGGGCTAGCACGTGACAAATGTTATTGACTTAACCGATTGCGCCATCAGGAATGTTGTACATGTATAATATATATATATACTATATATACTATATATATATATATATATATATATATATATATATGTGTGTGTGTGTGTGTGTGTGTGTGTGTGTGTGTGTGTGTGTATGTGGAAGACTAAGACACGGGTCTAGATCCGAGTTTATTCCTGACAGGTTTTGTTTTGAGCTTCCTCTGAAGAAGCTGTAAGCGAATCCGGTCAGAAATAAACTCTGCCCTAGACCCATGTCTTTCACTTCCACCTTCCTCAAACTTGTCACAGTGTCTCAACACACACACACACACACACACACACACACACACACACACACACACACACACACACACACACACACACACACACACACACACACACACATATATATATGTATATATATATATATATATATATATACATACATACATATACCAAGGCTTTTTCCCCCTTCCAAGGGAGGTAGCCAAAAAGGGAAAGGCATAAAAACACTCCCACCCATTTCATCCCTAAATACACTCCACACCCCTTTCACCCTTCCTCTCATCTGAGCACCTCCTGGATGACGGGTCATCCCTGCACCCTGCCCACCGCCCTGGGTCAGAAGCAGTGTCGCAAGACACAGTACATCCACAGCGAGGCCGCTTCATTTAATCGGCGACCCCCCCTCTCCGTCCCCCTTTGCAATATAAGGCGAGGACGGGGAGAAATCCTTTCGGGCTGCGTCAAAATTTACTCACACATACTACCCCACCCCCCACTTCCCCGCCCATTCCTCCTCATGCAGTCACAACATCATCCATATACAACCATTCTCCACTCACCTCTGTCTTCCGTCCTCTCCCTTCCTTCCTCAACAGACATTCCCCTCTTCCCCAAAGCCCCCTTCACCCCATCCATCCACCTCATCCTAGGACGTCCCCTCATGTTCACTCCCTCCACATCTGCCTTCCATACCTCTTTTACTAGTCTTTCTTCACTCATTCTTTCCATGTGTCCAAACCATCCTAATATTCTTTCATCAACCCTATCTCCCAAATCCTTTTTCACCCCTGTTCTCCTCCTCACCTCCTCATTTCTCACTCTATCTAGCCTAGTAACCCCCACCATACTTCTCAGACACCTCATCTCAAACACATTCAAACTCCTTCTCTCTTCTTCTCTTATGTTCCACGTTTCTGCCCCATACAGTGCTGTTGGCACAATCACTCCTTCATACAGTCTCCTCTTCGCATCCATTCCCAAATGTCTATTCCTCATTACACTCTTTAAACCACCAAGGCATTTACTCGCTTCTCTCAATCTACATTCTACCTCCACCTTCACTCCACCTTTTCCTGCTACACTTGCACCCAAGTATCTAAAACTATCCACTTCCTCCAGTCGCTCTCCCTTAATGTTCACTTCCAGTCTACTGCCACTTTCACCCCTTGTACATCTCATCACCTTACTTTTACCCACATTTATCTTTAGCTTTCTTCTATCACATACTCTCCCAAACTCTGCCACCAGCTTCCTCAATCCCTCCTCTGACCCTGCCACAAGCGCAGTGTCGTCCGCAAACAACAGCTGGCTCACCTCCCACTTTTCTCCATTTTCTTTAACCATCTCCAATCCCTGACTCACTACCCTAGCATTCACCTCTCGCACCACCCCATCCATGTATAAGTTGAACAGCCAGGGCGACATAACGCATCCTTGACGAAGTCCCACCTTTACTTCAAACCACTCACTCTCTCCATTTCTAATCCTAACACATGCTCTACTACTCTCATAAAAACTCTTGACAGCTCCCAAAAGCTTTCCTCCTATCCCATAAATCTGCATAACCTCCCACAGTGCCTTTCTGTCTACCCTATCATAAGCCTTTTCCAGATCCATGAAAGCCCAAAAAACATCCTTCCCCTTTCCTATAGCTTTCTCACATATCTGTCTTACCACAAAGATCTGATCTACACAACCTCTACCCGTCCTAAATCCACACTGTTCCTCTCCTAATCCTCTCAATTAAGATCCTCCCATAAGCCTTCCCTACTACACTCAACAGGCTAATCCCTCTGAAATTACTACATTCACACTTGTCCCCTTTTCCCTTGTAAAGAGGAACTATACAGGCACTACTCCAGTCCTCCGGTACTCTACCCTCTCTCCAGCAAACATTAAATAACCTCACCAACCAGTCCACCATCACTGCACCTCCCTTTTTCAGACATTCTGCATGACATCCATCCAGACCAGGTGCCTTACCTGCTTTCATCATCTTTACAGCTGCCTTCACCTCATCCTTCCTTATTTCTCCTCCATTCTCCTCACTCATCACTCTCATTTTCTTCGCATTTCCCACTGCAGCTATCTTTCCTTCCCTATCCTCCTTCACATCCAGCAACTCCCTAAAATATTCTGCCCATCTTCCCCTCACTGCCATCTCTTCCATTATCAACTCTCCATCTGTACCTTTTACCTTTTCTTCCCTACTTGATTCGCCTCCTCTTCCTCTCTTAATTTCTTTCCAAAACATCTTTTATTACTTTCAAAATTTTCTGTCATACTCCTACCCCATTTCACATCTGCTCTCCTCTTTGCCTTCTTTACCTTTTGCTTTACTTCTCTTTTCTTTTCTTTGTACGTCTCATATGACTCCCCTGTCCTCTTTTGTAACCAATCTGTGAATGCTCGCTTCTTCTCTTCTACAGCCTTCTTTGTTTCCTCATCCCACCATTCACTACCCTTTCTTCTATTTCCCCCTGTCCTTCTTGTTCCACACACCATCCTTGCACACTTTAAGACTCCCTCCTTGAACCATCCTCATTCCTCCTCCACACCCATCTCTGCTCTATCCTTTACTCCCTCCCACTCCTCCTTCAGCTTCTTTTCGTACTCCTCCTCCTTTTCCTTTTCATTCAAGGAGTTCACTCTAAGAACCTCCCTACCTTTTGTCCCTTTCCTCCTTCTCCATCTATCCTCCACTCTCAGCTTACCTTCCACCAAAAAATGATCTGATATTCCCCCCACCCTCTCCCCTTAGCATATATATATATATGTATATATATATATATATATATATATATATATA
>NC_134820.1:25012804-25022804 GCF_046742065.1 Oratosquilla oratoria | reverse complement strand
TGTTGTTTGCTTTGTGTAATGTTACTCCATCCCAATCTATGGTGTGTTGGTGTTCTGTAGTGTGTTTGTATAGGGCCAGTTTCGGGTCTTCTCGCCTCACTGCACGTTGGTGTTCTTGTACTCATGTTGCTAGTTTCTCCTGTGTCACTCTTACGTATTCCGTGTCACAGTCCGTGCAGCCTATGCGGTAAACTACACCGGCAAGCTGTGTATGTTCTCCAGTGTCTTTGGCTTTGGTGAGATTTCGGTGCAAGGTATTAAGGGGTTTCTATTCCACTAGTAATCCGTTGTCTCGTAAAGCTCTGGCAGTAACCTCAGAGGTCATTTAATATAAGTGATTGTGACTCTAGGTGTCTTGTGTGGTCTTTGTTCTGGGATGATGGTGTGTTGTGTCTTTGTCCACTTACGTATGGTTCTGCTAGGATAGCCGTTATCCCGGAATACCTCCAAAAAGTCCTTTCTTTTAGCCTTCTTGGATTCCACAGTAGAACAAATTTTATGTGCTCTGTTCCATAAGGTCCTGATCACGCTCATCTTATGTCAATCTGGATGGTAGCTATTATAGTCTAAGAGTCTGTGTGTGTGTGGGCTTTCTGTGGACACTTGTCCTCAGGGTGTTACCCTCGTGCTTGGCGTTGACGCCTAGGAACGGCAGTTGGTAATCTTTCTTCATTTCTATTGAAAATTGAATGGCCGGTTCGATACTGTTGATGTGGCTGAAGAAAGATTAATCGTCCTTGCTGTCCAAAATAGCGAACACATCATCCACGTACCTAATTCACAATTTGAGCGAAGAAGGTGCAGCACTTAGAAGTTGAGCCAATAGACGTTGCATCACTACTTCAGCCACCACTCCTGAAATAGGCGACGCCATAGGCGTGCCCTTGCGTTGGTGATAGTTGTAATCCCTGAAGCGGAAGTAGGTAGAGCCTCTAGACATTACATCACTACTTCAGCCACCACTCCTGAAATAGGCGACGCCATAGGCGTGCCCTTGCGTTGGTGATAGTTGTAATCCCTGAAGCGGAAGTAGGTCGAGTCTAGGCACAGGGAAATGAGTCCCATGAGTTCCCACAAGGAAAGTTTCTGAATAGCCAAGATTCACGGGTTCTCCTCCATGGCCGACTTCAGCACTCCTTTTGACAGTTCTCTTTAATATTGTAAAGAGTATTCCTTTGTATATGGGATTGAGAGTGTGAACGTTTCCTAGATATACCACATTGACCATTTATATTTGAGTTCACGATTTTGTATCCATTATACTGCCTTGGAGACGAATTATTGACGGGAATGGAAACGTCGGGAAAATAAACCTTTGAATTTAGTCTGGTGTTTACACTTTTCATATATATATATATATATATATATATATATATATATATATATATATATATATATATATATGTGTGTGTGTGTGTGTGTGTGTGCAAGTATGTATATGTATATTAATTTTCTTGTTATTCTATTATCTATTTATTATTTATTTGTTTATTTGATTTATTTTATTCATTTTTCTTTCATTTTCATTTATTCATTTATTTATTTATCTTATTTACTTTTTCGTCTAGCCTTCTTATGAATCCAAAGGATTCGGAGAAATGGTCTTCATTGCAAACTGTTCTACACACAGAGCATGTTGTGGTCGCCCCAAATTGACAAAGAAATTTAATCTATAAGAAGAGCGAATATAGAATCTGAAACTGAGAAAATGTGTTCAGGACGTCAGATACACTGGCAAGGCAGGTGGGAGAGAAATAAAGATGATATAGAAGGAGGGAGGGAGAGAGAGAGAGAGAGAGAGAGAGAGAGAGAGAGAGAGAGAGAGAGAGAGGAAAGAGATTTGAAAGAATGGAGTGAAGAGAAATGGGGAGAGGGGGAAGCGAAAAGAGAAGAGAGGAGAGAGGAAGTGGAGGTGTAAAAATAGGGAGAGGAAGAGCGGGAGGAAGGCAGTGAGGACGGGATGGAAATGTTAAAATGAAGAAGAAACAAAATCCAGAATGTCGCGATGAAAATGAGGGTGACAAAGAAGCAAACACAGGAGCAAGGATAGAAAATACCCCCAAGTAACTAGAAACGTCTGCAGAGGCGGGTAAGAAAGTGTCTCCTACATTGGTCTTGTGAGGGAGATTACGAAAAGAAAAAAGTTGGGGTCATGCTAGGTCGCTTGGACACACAAGAAGAAGAAGAAGAAGAAGAAAATGGATGCAGGTATGTTTGGGGGTGAAATGGACACTGCAAGAAGATACACTGTTAACGATGAAACCTTGTTCACACTAGCGGTTTCAACCGCACGGAAACCGCGGTGGTACTACATAGACCCTCGCAAGAAAGGAGAACAAAAGGAAAAATAATATTATATACGATGAAACCTTGAAGAGGATGGACATGAAGAAAATGAAAGATATGGAAAATCAAGGATTGTCGACTTTAATGCCCTGTTCACACTAGCGGTTTGTACCGCACGGAAACCACTGTGGTACCACATAGACCCTCGTAAGAGAGGAGAACAAAAGGAAAAATGAAATTATATTCGACTCATAAAGATGAAGAAATGAAAAGAAAGTATATGGAGATAACCAATGCTTACTACTAAGTATTCAACTAGAAGTTCTAATAACCATAGTAACAATATTTTGCACCCCAAACAGGTAGTTTTTTTTAAGTTGTTAACTTCTAGTCAAGTTCAGAATTAATTACATTCAGGAAAAAAAAAAAAAAAAAAAAAAAAAAAATATATATATAATACATATATATATATATATATATATATATATATATATATATATATATACTTATATATTTTACCAAGATCAAGTAATGACCTGTTTTGTCTGAAATATAACCTAAGCATTTTCTTCTTTAAGTTTTCTTGTCTTTGCTAATTGGCTTCATTACACGATCTTCTCATAATTTTCTTCAAGAGGGAAAAAGCGTGAGAAGGCCTTCTTCATCTCTTTACCAGATGCTGCGCAAAGAAAAACAAAGACAGGATCAACTTTTGAATGGATGTTTTCCTGTTCCAGCTGAAGGTCTGTGTTCTCGTTTGCCCACGCCACCTTTCTTTTTTATTGGAGAAAAATGTCTTGAAGCTCACTGTCTTGCCCCAGAGAGTAACATGGGTAGTAAAATTGGAAACTTCTGGTCTTGTTTTGTGATGCTGACGACACCCCTGCAACCATCGTATTGCACGACACCGGGCTAAGCAGCTTCGACTCTTCATGCATCGAACGTCGTTCTTTGTCAGCACTAGCGACATTTGCAGTGTGACGACTGAACCAGGGGGAGGGGGGAGAAGATGCATTTAGTCGTCTTTGCTGACAACGTGCGTGGGCATTTCCTTCTTGAATGTCTTTCTTTCTCCTCTGTTTCGCAGAGGTTTTGAGACTTTAAGAGAGAAAAAAAATGAGATTTTTTTATGTTTGTGCATAGGAAGGAAATAGCTAAATCCTAAGCTGACTCAAAGGTCATATGACTGTTACCTGGGTCAGTTATGATGGTTTAAGTTTCTTGGAATCAGTCGTCATTACATACACAAAATTTGTGTTATTTATTAGTTTCAACCAGATAGAATAGTTCCATCACTGTACAACTTCCACGTCTATTCAAATAAGTTTTCTATTTCATGAAGAAAATAAAGACATTGTTACAATACGAACCTCTCAAGGTATGCAAACAAACAAGTATCAACCCCTCAGTACGCGTACAATAAGATGATTTATTCTCCACACACGCACACACACACACACACACACACACACACACACACACACACACACACACACACACACACACACACACACACACACACACATACTCGTATACACAAGCGTGCATACAAACACACACACACACACACACACACACACACACACACACACACACACACACACACACACACACACACACACACACACACACACACACCTACCTCCAATAGGGTAAGTTTGACCATTTTGGGACTAACGAAAGCTCAAAAATATTTTTTTCATAATTTGAAAATAAGAACAGTAATTAATGTCAAGTAGTACACATTCTGCGGACATTTATATTCATGTACTTTACGGAAGGAATGAAAAAAATAATGAAGGAAAGGGAGACAGAAGGAAATGAAAATAAAACAGAAAACATGATGAAAGAGAAAATTAAGAGTAAGATAAGATGTAAAACGTGAATATAATAGATAAATGAACAAGAGAAAACCTTAAATGAAAAATGAGATAACGAAACAAAATAAGCCAAAAAAGGAGAACAAAGGACAAAATAAGAAAAGAAACAAAGAAAACGGAACAGGAAGTAGACGCGCTTTTGTTGACGAAAAAGACAACTAAAAAAGAAATGTGGAGAGCAAAGGGGAATGCAAGTGAAATGAAGAAGAAGAAGAAAGGAGGAAGAAAAATGAAGAAGAAGAAAGAAGGAAGAAAAATGAAGAAGAAGAAAGGAGGAAGAAAAATGAAGAAGAAGAAAGGAGGAAGAAATATGAAGAAGAAGAAGAAAGGAGGAAGAAAAACGAAGAAGAAGAAAGGAGGAAGAAATATGAAGAAGAAGAAGAAAGGAGGAAGAAAAACGAAGAAGAAGAAAGGAGGAAGAAAAATGAAGAAGAAGAAAGGAGGAAGAAAAATGAAGAAGAAGAAAGGAGGAAGAAAAATGAAGAAGAAGAAAGGAGGAAGAAAAATGAAGAAGAAGAAAGGAGGAAGAAAAATGAAGAAGAAGAAAAGAGGAAGAAAAATGAAGAAGAAGAAAGGAGGAAGAAAAATGAAGAAGAAAGGAGGAAGAAAAATGAAGAAGAAGAAAAGACGGGAGACTACGAGAGCGTCCCGAAGACGAGAGGAATGAAAACTATTGAAGAAGTGTCGAACATGAGAAAGAAAGTCACAGAGAAAAAGTGACCCGGAGAGTGACAAAGCAATGTGGACTTCAAAGGTAAGACGCTCTGAACTCAGAGGTGTAAAACAAAACAAGAAAAAAAAAATTATAGTGATGTTAAGAAGAGAAAAAATTAAGACGAAGAGAGAATAAAGGAGGCGATATGTGTGAAAAGTAGTAAAGGGAATAAGAAAAACGAGGAGGAAGAGGAAAGAAAGAAGAGAAAGAGGAAGAAAAAAAGAAAACAAAAGGGAGATGGAAGTAAGTAGAAAGTGCTCAAATGAAGTAGAGGAATATTAAGGTGTAAAACAAAACAAGAACAAAAAAAAATGAAGTAGAGGAATATTAAGGAAAGGGAAAAGGAAGAAAACGGGTTTGTTAAACAACAAGAATAAAAAAAAAGAAATAAAGTTCGGTTTGGTTATCGGCAGAAGCTACATGGATGCAAAGAACATAAAAAACAGTAGGGTATTCACAAATATATGGAAACGCCAACGGAAAGAAGAACCAAAAGAGAGAGAGAGAGAGAAACACAAACCAATTAAGTACAAAGGTCGATCAGAAAGAATCAACAAAGAGCCTCTTGAAAGTCATTTAATAGAGTTCAGAAAATAGGAACCACTTAAAGAAAACAAAAAACAAATATATGTCGTAGTTTCAAGGCGAAAGAGTCTTAACTCCCCCAACCACTCCCAGCCCATCTCGCAAGTAAAGAAAAAGTGTGAGAAAAGGTCTCCAGAGATCGAACTTGAGGCGTCGCGTGTTCAAACAACGAATTCCCGAAGAACACAAGACTCGTGTGTCCCAAGCGAGATCCTGAGGTCACTGTTCTTTCACCAGAAGTTGCTTAGAAACGAGACGAATGAAAATAGAAGGAAGAACATAAGAACATAAGGAGGAAGGAGACTGCAAGAGACCATGAGGCCTACACTAGACAGTGCCCTGAGGTCACTGTTCTCTCACCAGAACTTGCTTAGAAACAAGAATGAAAATAGAAGGAAGAACATAAGAACATAAGGAGGAAGGAGACTGCAAGAGACCAGAGACCATGAGGCCTACACTAGACAGTACCCTGAGGTCACTGTTCTCTCACCAGAACTTGCTTAGAAACGAGACGAATTAAAATAGAAGGAAGAACATAAGGAGGAAGGAGACTGCAAGAGACCATGAGGCCTACACTAGACAGTGCCCTGAGGTCACTGTTTTCTCACCAGAACTTGCTTAGAAACGAGACGAATGAAAATAGAAGGAAGAACATAAGGAGGAAGGAGACTGCAAGAGACCATGAGGCCTACACTAGACAGTGCCCTGAGGTCACTGTTCTCTCACCAAAACTTGCTTAGAAACGAGACGAAGGAAAATAGAAGGAAGAACATAAGAACATAAGGAGGAAGGAGACCATGAGGCCTACACTAGACAGTGCCCTGAGGTCACTGTTCTTTCACCAAACTTGCTTACAAACGAGACGAATGAAAATAGAAGGAAGAACATAAGGAGGAAGGAGACTGCAAGAGACCATGAGGCCTACACTAGACAGTCCCCTGAGGTCACTGTTCTCTCACCAGAACTTGCTCAGAAACGAGACGAAGGAAAATAGAAGGAAGAACATAAGAACATAAGGAGGAAGGAGAGTGCAAGAGACCATGAGGCCTACACTAGACAGTGCCCTGAGGTCACTGTTCTTTCACCAGAACTTGCTTAGAAACGAGACGAATGAAAATAGAAGGAAGAACATAACATAAGGAGGAAGGAGACTGCAAGAGACCATGAGGCCTACACTAGACAGTGCCCTGAGGTCACTGTTCTCTCACCAGAACTTGCTTAGAAACGAGACGAAGGAAAATAGAAGGAAGAACATAAGGAGGAAGGAGACTGCAAGAGACCATGAGGCCTACACTAGACAGTGCCCTGAGGTCACTGTTCTCTCACCAGAACTTGCTTAGAAACGAGACGAAGGAAAATAGAAGGAAGAACACAAGAACATAAGGAGGAAGGAGACTGCATGAGACCATGTGGCCTTCACTAGACAGTGCCCTGAGGTCACTGTTCTCTCACCAGAACTTGCTTAGAAACGAGACGAAGGAAAATAGAAGGAAGAACATAAGAACATAAGGAGGAAGGAGACTGCAAGAGACCATGAGGCCTACACTAGACAGTGCCCTGAGGTCACTGTTCTCTCACCAGAACTTGCTTAGAAACGAGACGAAGGAAAATAGAAGGAAGAACATAAGGAGGAAGGAGACTGCAAGAGACCATGAGGCCTACACTAGACAGTCCCCTGAGGTCACTGTTCTCTCACCAGAACTTGCTCAGAAACGAGACGAATGAAAATAGAAGGAAGAACATAAGGAGGAAGGAGAGTGCAAGAGACCATGAGGCCTACACTAGACAGTGCCCTGAGGTCACTGTTCTTTCACCAGAACTTGCTTAGAAACGAGACGAATGAAAATAGAAGGAAGAACATAAGGAGGAAGGAGAGTGCAAGAGACCATGAGGCCTACACTAGACAGTGCCCTGAGGTCACTGTTCTTTCACCAGAACTTGCTTAGAAACGAGACGAATGAAAATAGAAGGAAGAACATAACATAAGGAGGAAGGAGACTGCAAGAGACCATGAGGCCTACACTAGGCAGTTCCATGTCCATTAACATCTCTCGTCCCCATCCATGAAGTTGTCTAACCGTTTCTTGAAGGAGACTGCAAGAAACCATGAGGCCTACACTAGGCAGTTCCATGTCCATTACCATTTCTCATGCTCATCCATAAAGTTGTCTAACCATTTCTTAAAACAGCTGATAGTTTCAACGCTCACTACATGATTACTAAGTCTATTCCATTCGTTGCCCACCCTATTAGTAAACCAGTTCTTGCATATTTCCTTCTTAAATCTAAATTTGTCCGATTCAAATCCATTACTGCGAGCCCTGCCCTGTTGTCTTAATATGATGATCTTGCTTGTGTCGTCCTTGTTAAAGCCTTTGATCCACTTGAATACTTCTATTAGGTCACCCCGCACTCTGCGTCTTTCCAGAGAGTGTAAGTTAAGGTCCCTAAGCCTCTCTTCGTAAATTAAATTTCTTAGCCCATGTAAGAGGGAAGAGAGGAATTGGAAAAGGCGAAAAGGCAGAAAAGGAGAATAGGGAAATGGTTTGGGGAACGAAGAGTACATTGGATGATTCCGAAATAAGAAGTTTACTCAAAGAAATAAAAAAGAACGAAATGAAAAACGCATGGAAAATTATGGGAATAGAATAAATGTGGGTTGATAGAAAGAAGGCTACCTCCCTTATAAGGGGGAAAAAGGCCTTTGGTGTATGTATGTAGATAGAAAGAAGAAAAAACAAAAAGAGAAGACAACTAAATGTACACACATAAGAGGATAATGGTCTTGAAAAAAAATTATATTAAGAAAGCGTGCATGAAAACGGCGTCATCAAAGTAAATGGAAAAAAGGAGGACAAACAAGTACTGAAAATGAAATCAGGGCAAAAGTGGACCTAGAGGACACTTGGAGGCTGGAGCATAAATGGGAAGAGTGAGAAAAGACGAAGAAAGTTGAGGAAAGAAAAGTGACGATTTTCAAATTAGTTTTATACTTAACTCTCTCTCTGATAAAGTGACCTAATTTCTAAGATTTTGTTTTAGCTAAAATTAGACCATTTTTCTCGTCTGAAGTGTAAGCCCAAGGCAAAGTTGGATTTCTACTGATGTGTGCATATGTGTGTGCGTGAATGTGTGTGTGTGTGTGTGTGTGTGTGTGTGTGTGTGTGTGTGTGTGTGTGTGTGTGTGTACACGTCTATGCCTATACGTGTGCGCGTATGTGCATGTGTTTGTACATATGTGTGTGTATGAGTGCGCGTATGTGTATGTGTTTGTGTGTGTGCGTGTGCATTGTGTGTGTGTGTGTGTGTGTGTGTGTGTGTGTGTGTGTGTGTGTGTGTGTGTGTGTGTGTGTGCACGCGTGTATGTGCGCATGTAAGTATCTAGTATGCATATATGTACTGTATGTGTATAACGTGTGCATTACAACATATGTCAGAGAGTGGTCTCCTTTGGGGGTCCTTAACTTTCACCGAACTCAGCAGCGGAAGTCATGATTGTTGTTATTTTTCTGAAGCGTAGTTCACCAGCGCTTCTGTCCTTATGGGAAATCTCTCGCCGGTGCCGTGCAAGGACTAACGTTGTGTCTGTACTTCAGAAAGCTGGGAACAGAGACGCGATAAACAGAGCGGGAGGGATCACCGTCCTCCGGCCGTCATTCACCAAATAGTTGATCAACTTGGTTGACCTAAGGTCATTTCGGTGATCAGTGACACCAAAAGCTGACCCTGGCATTGACAGTCGTCGGGAATAGTTGACGGGATTGAGTTTAATTATAATTGATGTGTTAATCGAAATTGAAATTGTTGCTTTGTTTGCTCCCCCAGTGACATGACAGCTATCAGCAGCAGTGGTATTGAGCGAGTTCGCACGACCCACAGGTCGCCAAATGTCAAAGCGAAATAAGTCACCGCAAAAATATGATCTCGCGAAAAAGAGGAGAGAGGTAAACAGAGTTGTTGCTACACAACTCATAAAATGGGAATCAATATGGAGATAAAGGAAATTTTGACAAAAGCAATCTTGCCTATCGTGTACTTGCATATCTCTCTCCCTCTCTTTTTTCCTTCTGTCTCCCTCATTTACATATATATATATATATATATATATATATATATATATATATATATATATAATATATGTATATATATATATATATATATATATATATGTGTGTGTGTGTGTGTGTGTGTGTGTATGTGTGTGTGTGACGCATCCATGTATTTTCATCTCAATGAGAGAATATATTCACAGACATACCGAAGAAAAAAACACAAAAATGTACAAACAAAGAAATGTACAGAGGCACGGACAAGCAGACAGACAAGATGACAGACAACTATACAACCAAGCTGGCAGACAGATAGACACAGGGACAGACAGTCAAATGGACAAGCAAAGATTTAAAGACAGTCATGCCAACAGGAGTGCAATGGGTCTTACAGACAAGGAATGTAAGGAGCTCCATCAAAGACGTCCTTCAATTGACGTTGGTTGTTAGTAGTCCAAAGGCGAGCAGTTAGTAAAAAATAACGT
>NC_134820.1:24982804-25007804 GCF_046742065.1 Oratosquilla oratoria | reverse complement strand
ACGAAGAGAAGGTGGAGGAAGAGGACTAGTAGGAAGAACAGGAGAAGGGGGAGGACGAGGAGGAGGAGGAGGAGAGGAAGATGGAAGAGGACGAGGAGAAGAATGAAGAGGAAGAGGAGGAAGAACAGGAGGACGAAGAGAAGATGGAGGAGGAGGAGAACGAGGAGGAAAAACAGAAGGAGAAGGAGTAAAAGGTGGAGGAGAATAATGAAGAGGAAGAGGAGAAAGAACAGGAGAAGAAGGAGGAGTACGAGGAGGAGGAGGAGGAGGAGAAGGAGGTGGAGGAGAAGGAGGAGGAGGAGGAGGTTGTAGGGATGAGATCGGCAGTCAGCAGTAGAGGCAAAAGAAGAGATAAAGTTGAAAATTCAGATGGACATGGAGATTGATCTGAAGCCAGTTGAAGAGAATAAGGAGGAGGGAATAAAATGCAATAATAAATCGTTGGTTAAATGCAAAGAGAGATGAAGAACATTGGGTAATCAAATGCAAAACCACAAAGAGGAAACCAAATATCGTCATAGCATGTGTAGGGAAATAGAAGAGGAGGAGGAGGAGGAGAGGAAAAGAGGAAGGAGAGGAGGATTACGAGGAAGAGGGTAAGAAGAGGAAAAAGAGGATTTGAGGACGAGTTTGAGTTTCCAGGTTCATCATGGAACCCGATGGAAACAAGACAAAGGAGGAACTTGAGAGGACAAACGGAGCTTGGCCTGGAACGCAAATCATGGAATATGGAACATGGTGCCTGGAAACGTGACATACTCCCCATGGGGCATGGAAATAAATAAAATGAGGTCCTCCACCTCACCTGAAAAAGAGACTTTGAGAACGGAAGTCAAAAAAGACGCAAGAAAATAAACCAAAAATGCACTGGAAAAAAAAAAGAAAAAGAAAGGACGGAAGGAAGGAAGGAAGGAAGGAAGGAAGGAGCATTGGGGGTAAGGCTAGTGGCGAGTTAGTGGTCAAAGAAAGGCAAGATCTCCAGGGAACTTGGAACAGAGGAAAAGGAGGAGGGAGGAAAAGAAGGAAGGAAGAAGAAGAGGTGGGAATGGGGAAGAATATATGATGAGAGGGAGGATGTGGAAGGAGAGAAGTAATGGAAGAAAGAATGGGAAGGGAGGACAAAAGGAAGAAAGGATGGGAGAGGAAAGACGGAAAGAGGAAAAGAAGAAGAAGAAGGAGGAGCGAGGAGAAGCAGAATCTAGTTAGGAGTGAGAACAACAAATCTCTTTCTTCGTTTTTATTTTCATCTTTGATTTTGTCTTCTTTGTTTCCTTTAATTCCTTTCCTTCCGTCTCTTTTATTTCCTTCGTTTCTTTCATTTCCTTCATCTTCTTCGTCTCCTTTACTCAAATCTCTTTCATCTTCATTCTCTTCTCCTTCGTTTTTTTCATTTCCCTTATGTATTTTCTCTCCGTCTCTACATATCTCTTTACCCTCTTCTTCGCCCTCTTTGTTTATTATCTTCTTCTGTCCTCATCTTTTTCTAGAACAGAACAACAAAATTATTTAGAACGATGCCAAGACGGGGGAGTGACAACGAAGTGTCTGGACGACCATAATGTCATTGTTTTACTTATGGGCTCCTTGTTTCTTCTCGCCAGCCCGACAGCCAACAAGAACAACAACAAAGACGGTAAAATATTAACCTTGACATCAACCGCCTCGGCGGTGATTGAGTGCCTGACCTCGTAAGCTTCTGTGTCTGAGCTCGGAAGCTTCTGGCAACGGCGGTGTCCCGCGTTTAGGAGAAAATTTCTTCTTTGGTCTTGACGTCTCTGAGACCTCTTCTCGGTTACTGCAGCGGCCCATATCCGAGACTCTCTGGTGTCCCGTGTTTAGAAGAAAACTCCTTCCTTGGGTTCGGAAGCTTCTGTCTCTGACCTCGGAAGCTTCTGGCAACGTCGGTGTCCCGCGTTCAGGAGAAATTTTCTTCTTTGGTCTTGACGTCTCCGAGACCTCTTCTCGGCTACTGCAGCGGCCCATACCCGAGACTCTCTGGTGACGGATGAAACATGTCGAGCCAGCTGGCGTCGGGATTTAAGCGGAGGAGTGAGGATGAAGGGTAGCGGAAGGACTGGGAGTGAAGGAAGGAAATCCCGCGAGAGGGAGTGTGGGGAGGGAACAAAAAGGGAAAAGAGGGAGTGAGGAGGGAGGATGGGATGAGAAATGTGTGAGGCTAAAGGCAGGCACAATCAGACTTACAGGAATAAGCGGACAGACACAAACAGACTTACAGGGACAACCAGATAGACAGACAAATACAGACACAGACACAAACATACATAAAAATAGTAATGTCGTGGTTAACGTCCTTGTCTTGAAAACGGGTAATCCAGAGTTGGTCCCTTGAAAGTGTTTTCAGACACATTTACACGACGCCCCCAACCCCTCTCTGCAACGCCCGAGGTGCAGTATACCAGTATCGCATTTCAGTGCTGGCATTCGATCAGAATGACCGAGTTGATGACCTTGGATTCCAGTCTTCACGTGCTTGACCTTCAAGACTGGAGACTTTAATTTTTCACTTTCAGATATACAAATGGCTACGCATTTGATATACGCAGGAACTCGGGATTCTGAATAGGGAAGCGCAAGATGGAAACCTGGAGAGGGGAATCCTTGAACCAACAGGAATGGTGCTATGGAATGCTGAGCACCATATAGGGGACTGTGTTCTATAGGAGGAGAGCGAGTGAATGAGATGAGTGCCATAGATGAAGGAGAAGGGCCATAGTTGAGAGAGGAGGAGGAGGACGAGGACGTGGAGGAGGAGGACGACAAGGAGGAGGAGGAAGAGGAGGAGGAGGAGGAGCAGCAGCAGAACGAGGAGGAGGAGGGGGAGGACGACAAGGAGGAGGACGAGGAGGAGGAAGACGAGGAGAAGTAGGAGGACGACGAGAAGGACGAGGAGGAGGAGGACGAGGAGAAGGATGAAGACAAGGAGAAGGACGAGGAGGACGAGGACGAGGAGGAGGAGGAGGAAGAGGAGGTAGAGGACATGAAAGGAAGCGCCCATTGGCGCGTGGTGGGGAGTCTGTGGAAGAAATATCTTCCCCAGAGTTATTGCACCGATTAGCCTTGGAGTTGGGGGAGCGAAAGGAGGCTTCTGGTGGGGGAGAGAAAGGAACCTGGGGGGAGTGCGGGTAGGGGGAGAAGGATTAGTTGGAGTGTGGTTCAATTTGGTTAGCAAAGTTTGAAGACGGCATTAAAAGGAAATGGGCTACGCGTGCTTGATTTTACTAAAAACATCTTCGGGTTTGTAAGATTGTAGTAGTTTATTTATGTACGATTGCCTTCGGTTTCTTGTGGAAACACGCAAGACAAATCTTATGTGATTTACGTAAACAATAAAGAATTTTGTTATTATTATTATTATTGTGTATACATTGTGAAGAAGCCACTCAGGCGAAACTAGTCAGGAATAAAAGTATTTCCCTCAGCCCGTGTTCCCTTACCTCCTATCCACATTATTATTATCATTATTATTATTATTATTATTATCATCTATTATTATTTATTATTATTATTATTATCATTATTATTATTATTATTATTATTATTATTATTATTCAGTCTCACGACAGTCGATTTTTTATCTCCTTGAGTGACGTCATGGTTATGAAAATTGAGATTAGTTGTTTGCCTTTATACCTGTGAAGTAGATTAAAGGTTTTATTATTCCTTATACATGGACACTTTAGCATTAGTAAGGCCTCAAACCGAAAATTAATGGTAGTTATTGGATATTTAGTTATTAAATTCAATGTTGAAAAGTTATTTACAGGAGGCTGAAGAACAGCAACACATAACTATAGAGCTTGAGAACGTTTCATTCTTTCTTGTTCATGGACACTTTAGGGGACATCAGTAGGGCCTCAAACTGAAGATTACTGGGAGTTATTGGATATCTACTTATTAAATTTAATGTTGAAAAGCTGTTTCCAGAACAGCAACACATAAGTATAGAGCTTGAGAACACAGGATGAGAACAGGATGATTTTATTCATCTTGAACGTTACCAAAGGCAAGAAGCTGAAGGGGAAGATGGTGGAGAGTTGTGACGATGACGCCAAGATTCGATTGAGGGGGAGAGAGAAACGATTTTTTCTACGGGAGAGCTGCTGTGGTGACGTCACGCTATGAGGGAGGAGAAGGAGAAGGGGAGGAGGAGAGGGAGGTAGGGGAGGAGGAGGAGAGGGAGAAAGGGGAGGAGGAGGAGGAAGGGGAGGAGGAGAGGGAGGAAGGGGAGGAGGAGGAGGAGAAGGAGGGAAGGGGAGGAGGAGAGGGAGGAAGGAGAGGAGGAGGAAGAAAGGGAGGAAGGGGAGGAGTAGGAGGAGGAGAGGGAGGAAGGGGAGCAGGAGGAGGAGAAAGAGAGGGAGGGAAGAGGGAGGAGGAGGAGGAGGAGACTGGGAAAGGGGAAGAGGAGTTTTGGTAGGAGGAGGAAGAGGAGGATAAGGAAGAGGAGGAGGAGGAGGAAAAAAGACAGGAGGAGGAGGAGGAAAAAAGTCAGGAGGAGGGGGAGGAAAGGCAGGAGAAGGAGAAGGAAGAAAGGCAGGAGGAGGAGGAGGAGGAGGAGGAGGAAAGGCAGGAGGAGGAGGAGAGGGAGGAAGAGGAGGAGGAGGAGGCTGGGGAAGGAGAGAATTACTCGGGACAGGAAGAAAAATCATCTGTTACACAAGTGTGTGATGTTGGCTGGGAAGAGAGAGGGGGAGGGATGTGGGCTGTGATAAAATGGAGCTCAAACTCGGTATGGGGCTGGGAAAGGGCGTGTCTGTGTTGTGGTGATGAAGGTTAGTAATACGTCAGCAGTAACCAGTAGTTGTGTACTTGTGGACAATATTGCACCGAGTAGTTGAAGTCTTAGAGATAGTAAAAGAATGCAAAACAACAGAAAGAAAGGGTTAATAGGGACCTTTTATCACTAGAGTTTACGAAATATCGACTATATGGAACATACAACCATTACAGTATACGGGACTATCGTTCTGGGTAAGAGACTGACGTTATATGGTGGAGTGGTTAAATGTCCGACCTAACTACAACTAGTTGAAGTCTTAGCGGTAGTAACGGAATGCAAAAGAACAGAGAGAGAAAGAGTTAACAGGGACCTTTTATCACTAGAGTTTATGAAATATCGACTATATGGAACATACACTGTACGGGACTGTCGTTCTGGGTAAGACACTGACGTTATATGGCGGAGTGGTCAAATGTCCGACCTAACTACAACTAGTTGAAGTCTTAGAGGTAGTAACGGAATGCAAAAGAACAGAGAGAGAAAGAGTTAAAAGGGACCTTTTATCAATAGAGTTTATGAAATATCGACTATATGGAACATACACTGTACGGGACTGGGTAAGACACTGACGTTATATGGCGGAGTGGTCAAATGTCCGACCTAACGACGTTACCACTTTTCTTAAGTCCAAGGCAAGATACTGTGAGCAAAATGTACTTCAGTACGAAGAATGACTTAAGGAATTTACTTAACTTTCGCACTTCTATTTAATTTAGAAAATTTTTGTGTGGCCATGAGCGAGGAAGGTGGAGTAGGTAGGAGGTGATTTGTTGTCTGACGCTCACCAATGAACACCGAGTTGTCACATATATGGTCCGTCTTCCCATTTGCTGTAAATGCAGAAATAGAGGAAACTGTGTAGGCATATATACCTAAGTGTATATATATATATATATATATATATATATATATATATATATATATGATTACATAACTAAATGAATAAGCAAAAACGTCCTTGTTCATATATGCATACAAATACGCTTACACGCACGCATATACATGTACATACATATATACATACATACATATATACATACATACATATTTACATATGTATGGAACATACAACCATTACATTATACAGGACTGTCGTTCTGGGTAAGAGACTGACGTTATATGGTGGAGTACGTACATTTTATATACGTACATATATGCATATATACATACACACACACAAACACACACAGACACACACACACACACACACACACACACACACACACACACACACATATATATATATATATATATATATATATAACATATGCATACATACATACGTATATACATACGTACATACATGCATGCATATATATATATATATATATATATATATAAAATACATGCGTACATACATATATAAATAAACACATACGTACATACATACACACATACATACATACATACATACATACATACATTTTCTTTAAAATAATCTACTCACTTGTTACTATAAGCCTTATCCAATACAGCATTGTACAGAAGAATTAATTTCTATATAAAGAGTAGAATCCCAGGCAGGAGAAGTGATAAAAATATCGAAGACAGACCAGTTGGAGATGAAGAGATAGCGTGGCGAGGATCGATGAGAAAGATGCGATGAGGAGAGATGATACGGGGAGGGCTGTGTGTGTAGGTAGTGTTACGTTGGGAGTGTTACGATGAAATAGGGAAAGATGACAGGGAGAGAGTTAGGGTGTTACAATGAAGGGCTGATAGCCACTATGCTATTAACCACAGGGTAGGACCTGTTGTCTCCGAGTTTGGCCTAAGAAGTCACCTTTAGGGTGTTACAATGAAGGGCTGATAGCCACTATGCTATTAACCATAGGGTAGGACCTGTGGCTCTGAGTTTGGCCTAAGAAGTCACCTTTAGGGTGTTACAATGAAGGGATGATAGTCACTATGCTATTAACCACAGGGTAGGACCTGTGGCTCCGAATTTGGCCTAAGAAGTCACCGAAGAAGTCACCTTCAAAGAAACTAGGTCCTAAAACTGATGCCAAAACTAATATACCAAAGATGTAATAAGCGTTAAAGCATAATTATTGTTGATACTGTTATTACTACTTTTATTGTTTTTATTGTTGCTACAATTCTATTTCATTGGATCTGTGGCTCCGAGTTTGGCCTAAGAAGTCACCGAAGAAGTCACCTTCAAAGAAACTAGGTCCTAAAACTGATGCCAAAACTAATATACCAAAGATGTAATAAGCGTTAAAGCATAATTATTGTTGATACTGTTATTACTACTTTTATTGTTTTTATTGTTGCTACAATTCTATTTCATTGGATCTGTGGCTCCGAGTTTGGCCTAAGAAGTCACCAAAGAAATCGCCTTCAAAGAAACTAGGTCCTAAAACTGATGCCAAAACTAATATACCAATGATGTAATAAGCGTTAAAGCATAATTAGTGTTGATAACGTTATTAATTCTTTTATTGTTTTTATTGTCACCACAATTCTAATCCATTTACTAATCACCATTCAGAGGATAAGTAGATCATCTTAGTTACCGAAGCAAGTAAAAGTAAGTATTAACCACAGATGGCGTGGGCGACTCAAAGTGACTCAGGGTAGTCACCGGATCGCCTGCATTGAGACTTTAGCTTGCTGATGCTGAGGAAGTCTGCTAAAAGGACTTTAAGCAGAAAGATAATGTGAAGGTTTCTTGCAGAAACTCTGCGTGAGAGCCTTTGTCTAAAAAGAGCCGAGAGTGTTCAGCCAAAGGGTATAGAAAGAGTGTTTGGACAAATATCCCAAAGCCAGCCCGTGGCCTAAAGACAACGAAAGACACCTTGTCCAGAAGACAGTGATAGACCCTTTGACCATAAAGAAAGTAAGATTGCCTTTGGCTAAACGACATCAAATAAATCTATACCTCAAAGGTATTGAGAGATTCAGAGATCCGTAGACAGTGAGAAAGGGCTTCTGGTTCTTAGACAATGAGAGAGTCTTTGTCTTCCAGACAATGAGGAGAAGACACCGAAGGTAAAACCAAGAGAAAGAAAACGGAAGCCCGTGCCTCCAAGACGGATGGGAAACATTAAGGCTTTTGGGAGATTAGAGTAAAAGGTTGTGAAATATTGGGAAGATGATTGGGAGATTAAATGCTACGGGTTCGGTGGTGAAGATTGGAGGGGGAAGGGGGATTGGAGGGAGGGTGGAGGGGCTATGGAAGGGGGGAGGGACTACGGAAGGGGGAGCTTAAGGGCGTTAGAGTCGAAGAGAGAGGTGCTAGACTTGTGGAATGGGGAGAAAGAGAAGTGATCGGATAATGAAAGACAGATAATAACGCGTTGGAAGAGAGCTCTTGATTTATACATCTGATTTTGGGGCTATATTGATTATTAATTCAATTTTATGTGATTTATCTTCTCTGACCCTCTCAACCTCTCTCTATCTCTCTCTCTCTCTCTCTCTCTCTCTCACACACACACACACACACACACACACACACACACACACACACACACACACACACACACACAGTTACAGAAGAGATCTGAAAAAGAATAAATTTCCAAACAGGGTAATGGATGTCTGGAACAAAATGAAAGAGGAAACAGTGAGTACTACAACTATACATGGCTTTAAGAATAAACTGGATGTGGAAAAATACAACAGCGGGTCACTACGAGTATAGCTCTCCTCCCGCAAGATACAACTAGGTACACACACACACACACACACACACACACACAGATATATATATAGATATATATATATATATATATATATATATATATATACACGTTTGTGGAGGCATGCATACCTACATACCGATTTAGGTAACATAAAAGCTAGTAAGCTTGTGTATGCAACTGGGTACAAAAAGTGCGGAGCTTAGGGACTCTTATATAAAACAGATGAACTTTGGGAGGGAAGGGGAAAGAGAGGAATGGCCAAAGAGTACGAAGTATTTAAAAGAGAGGAGGGGGGGGGCGAGATTCGGCTGCTGCCGAGGGTCCCCCAAAAAGAGAGCGGAAGGAAATAGTTGGAGTCTGGGCATTGAAGAACTTATGGAGTGCTGATGGAGGTGGGAGGTTGGGGAGAAAGGTGGGGAGTGTACCCCAGGAGTCGCTGATTAGCTAGGGTCGAAGCCGTCGCCCTAAGCCCACGGGCTTTGGGGATTGCTGGGGTAAGGTAACAGTCATTGCTGGGAATGGGCGAGGAGTGAGGAACTCGAAGCCAGTAGTAAGCAAATGCGAGAACAGGACTCTTCCGATTATCCTACTAAAGCCTAGGGATCTGGAGGGATTTTCAGAAACTGAAGAAAAAAAAAGAAGAAGAAAGTGACCTCTGTGTTGGTGAATGTCAAGAGAAAAAACTTCGGAATTGGAAAAGGAAAAGGTGACTGGAGGGTGACCTGAGTGTTGGTGGCTGTGACGGACCTGTGACGGACCAGAAGGAGTACTAGAGGGCTTCAAGTTTGCTGAGGAGGGAGCTTTTTTTTTTTTTTTTTTTTTTTTTTTTTTTTTTCTTTTTGTAAAGAAACGAACCCGGAGAGTCTTGACGATAGCGGAGTACCTGGAGGAGTAGGATATGATAGAGTGCGTGGAGTAGGAGGTAAGTAGAGGCGAGGATAAACAAAGAATTAGTTGAAACAGTTTCCTTAACTGTGTAGTTAATGAATGGAATAAACTTCTTTCCGATGTTTGGGATTTGAAAATTCAATTGGATAAACGTTTAATCAAAATAACGTAATGTCTGTCAATAAGCTTTTTTATTTATATTTATTTTTATCTATTTATTCATTTATTTATTTATTTGTTTATTCATTTATTTATTTATTATTTGCGCGTTTCGGTTCTTCTTTCTCTGTCTCTTAGCATCTGTACTTATTATGGACTGAAAGGTATTTATGTCCTGCCACTTAAACCCATTATTGATACAAATCTTCATCGAAAAAGAAAAGAAGGGTACAAGATATAGCGATAAGGAGGGAAAGAGAATTGATCCCAAAAACGAGGGAGTGTTTTTTTTTTTTTTTTCTGAGAGGGAAAGAGAGAGAGAGAGAGAGAGAGAGAGAGACCGAAGAGAATTATTCCACATCAGAGGAAACGACAACAGCAAAAATATAATTTTGTTAACCATTATTTTATTTTTATTTTTTCCTTCCTTCCTTTCTCTCTTTTCTTTTTTCGTTCTTTCCTTTCTCCTTTTTTTCTTTTTCTTCGCTTTTTCCTTTCCCTCTTGTATCTTTTCTTTTTTCTTTCTTACCTTTCTCCCCTTTTTTCTGTTCTTTTCTTCATCTTTTTTTTCTTCCCTTTCTCTCTTTTTTCTTTTGCTCTTCCTCTTTTCTCTCTTGTATCTTTTCTTTTTTTTTTCTTACCTTTTTCCCCTTTATTTCTGTTCTTTCTTTCATCTTTTCTTTTTTCTTTCTTCCCTTTCTCTCCTTTTTCTTTCTTCCCTTTCTCTCTTTTTTCTTTTTCTCTTCCTCTTTTCTCTCTTGTATCTTTTCTTTTTTCTTCATTCCCTTTCTCCCTTTTTTTCTCTTCCTTTCTCTTTTATATTTTCTTTTTTCTTTCTTTCCTTTCTTCCTTTTTTCTTTTTCTCCTCTTTTCTCTTTTATTTTTTTCTTTATTTTCTTTCTCTTTTTTCTTTTTTCTTCATTCCCTTTCTCCCTTTTTTCTTTTTTGTCTTCTTCCTTTCTTTCTTTTTATATTTTCTGTTTTCTTTCTTCTCTTTCTCCTTTTTAACATATACGTTTTTAATGTCTCCAATTGTCACGTGGGAATTTATTAACGATATTACGTTCATAAGAAAAAAAATGCGCATAATTGTGTTTATATCGAAACTTTCGTAACAGTTTTTGAAAAGTTAGAGTGATCAATTAAAAACACAAAACTTAGTTTTCAAGTTGATATTGTGTAAATAAGGAAATATTAATACCTGGGGCCAGGATATGTGAAGAAAAATAGGAGAGCGAGGAAAAAGACGAGAAGAAGGAGGAGGAGGAGGACAAGGAGGAGGAAGAGGGGGAGAGGGAAATAAAGGAATAGGGAAATGACAAGAAAAGGAAGGACGAGGAAGAGGAGGAAAAGGAGGAAGAGGAGGAGAAGGAAGAGGAGGAGGAGATGGAGGAGGAGGAGAAGGAGGAGGAGAAGTAGGAGGAGAAAGAGGAAGAGGAGAGGGAAATAAAGGAATAGGGAAATGATAAGAAGAAGAAGGAGGAGGAGGGAGAGGAGGAGGAGGAAGAGGAGAGGAAAATAAAGGAATAAGGAAATGACAAAAGTAGGAGGAGGAGGAGAAGGAGGAGGAGAAGAAGAAGGAAGCGGAGGAGGAGGAGGAGGAGGGAAATAATGGAATAGGGAAAAAATTAAAAGAGGAAGGAAGATGAGGAGGAGGAGAAGGAGGACGAGGATGTTAAGGAGGAGGAGGAGGAGGAAGAAGAAGAGGAGGAGGAGAAGGAAGAAGAGGAGGAGGAGAAGGAAGAAGAAGAGGAGGAGGAGGAAGAAGAAGAGGAGGAGGAGGAGGAGGAAGAAGAAGAAGAGGAGGAGGAGGAAGAAGAAGAGGAGGAGGAGGAGGAGGACCAGGTAGAATGGTTATAGGTGGCCACGAGAGAAAAAAAATCAGAACAAAAAATCTGAAGTTTAAAAACGTAGAAAGACAGACACTTTGAAAAGAAAATGTGCTTCAATGTTTTTGACAACTTTATGAGCTCCGTTACGGTTGTATTCATATGTTGGTTTACACACACGTGGGATTGCACACACACACACACACACACACACACACACACACACACACACACACACACACACACACACACTCACACACACACACACGGCTCGGTGGCGGATTGGTAAAGCACTGGCCTCACAAGCCAGAGAACCGGGGTTCGATTCCCCGGCCGGGCGGAGATAAGTTGGGTTTGTCTCCTTTCACGTGTAGCCCCTGTTCACCTAGCAGCGAGTAGGTACGGGACGTTAGTCAAGGAGTTGTGACCTTGCATTCCCGGTGTGTGGAGTGTGAGTGGTCTCAGACCTACCCAGAGATCTGCTAATAATGAGCTCTGAGCTCACTGCCGTAGGGTGGTGTCTGGCTGTCTCGAAAAGAGGCTGCAGCAGATCCGAGGTGAACACACACACACACACACACACACACACACACACACACACACACACACACACGCACACACACACACGCAAAAAAAGCGGGTCACTATGAGCATAGCTCTCTTTCCGTAAAATACAACCATCAAGACTGTGAATATGAGAGTGTGGACATTCGAAGTAAGGAAATTCTGAGATTCGGAAACATTGTGTCTTCTGTGGTCAACGGCTTCTACCTCTCATCACCTCTGAAGGCAACAGACTTCATATTGAATTCAGTTCAGACAACTCAGTAAAACTCAGCACACACGGACGCACACACACATACATACACACGGTGGCGCGGTTGGTAGAGCGCTGGACTGGGAAGTACGGTGGTGGTTGCAGTACCCAGTTCGAATCCTGCCCAGGGCCGAAATTATTTTCGGTATCGCTGCGCTTCGGGTCGTTGATCTGACTGTCGTGGGCGGGGAGTAGGGTGTATTTGTGTGTGTGTAAGGTCATAGCATTACCCATAGGTCGGTCATACGAGCTCTGAGCTCTCTTCCGGGAGGGAAATAGCTGTCGATCACGAGTCCAACACGTGATCCAAAGACCAAGGTGAATACAAGGTGAATACACACACACACACACATACACACACACACACACACACACACACACACACACACATAACAACCACAGAACCCACTTTTCATGTATTTACAAAAGCCTAAAAAAACACCCGTAAGGAAACATAGCTCGGACCTCAAGAACATAATACTCTTCTTATTTGTTATAATTTGGTAAATAAATAAGTTGGTTTTTTTAATTCGAGAAGAAAGGAGATAAACAAACTTAGGCAGATGCAGACACACAGGAATAGAGATGGAGGAAGATATACTCAATTTCTTAGTTACATGCAATAAGAGTAGAAATTAAAGATATATGACACAAAACGTAAAGGACGAAAGAGAAAGAAGAGAGAGAGGGGGGTGTAACAGAGAGTAGTGAAAAGGAGGAGAATGAAAAAGAGAGAAAATTAAGAAAGAGTTTCGAGAGAGAGAGAGAGAGAGAGAGAGAGAGAGAGAGAGAGAGAGAGAGAGAGAGAGAGAGGAAAATAAGGAAGAGGAGAGAGGCGTGTGTGTGTGTGTGTGTAAAGAGAGAGAGAGAGAGAGAGAGAGAGAGAGAGAGAGAGAGAGAGAGAGAGAGAGAGAGAGAGAGAGAGACGGGGGGAAAGAAAGGGTGAGGAGAGAGAGGAGAGAGGCGTGTGTGTGTAGAGAGAGAGAGAGAGGAGAGAGGCGTGTGTGTGTGTGTGTGTGTGTGTGTGTGTGTGTGTGTGTGTGTGTGTGTGTGTGTGTGTGTGTGTGTGTAAAGAGAGAGGGAGAGAGAGAGGAAAGAAAGGGAGAGGAGAGAGAGGGGAGAGGCGTGAGTGTGTGTGCGTAAAGAGAGAAAGAGAGAGAGAGAAAGGGAGAGAGAAAGAGAGACGGAAAAATAGAGAGAGCAGGAGAGAGAAAAAGAGGAAGGGAGAGCGAAGTGTGAGGGAGGACGGAATGTGTCTTGGAGGGGTGTGGGGTGATGGATGAAAAGGAACGAAGGAAGCAAAGAGCGTGTCAGGGTTTGGGGGTTTGGGAAGATGCTCGTGTGTGTGTGTGTGTGTGTGTGTGTGTGTGTGTGTGTGTGTGTGTGTGTGTGTGTGTGTGTGTGTGTATTGGCAGAAGCCCGGGTGTCGTTGATCGATCTTTATACTCAAAGTTTTAGGGAATCGTCTTCAAGACGCACCCGTGAGGACGCTGAGGAAGAAGAGAAAAAGGAGAAGGAGGAGAATAAAAAAAAAAAAAAAATCAATAATCTTGTGTAAAGAAGAAAAGATAAATGTAACAGGCTGAAGCTGGTTGGTATGGGACCAGAGACAAAAATGTTCTCTTGTGTTATATATATATATATATATATAGTGTATATATATATATATATATATATATATATATATATAATATATATATATATATGACTACTTTCAGAGCTTAATACCACATTTACCGAACTAAGAGAGTTAATACCTTGACGTGGTGGATACGCTTGAGAATCTTAATGACTACAAAAGCTATGTCGATAGAGAGGAATAATCCGCAAGGTCACCCATGTCGAATAGGTTTTGTAAGAAAGATGAGACAAAGAGCAGCTCGCGCACATAGTCGCAGAACCCAGTGCTAACTAACACGGCCTTGATGGCAAACTGGGAAATTCCTCATTGATAACTAAGACTAAAGCAGTTAAAAAATAGAAACACATTATAGGGAGGTTAACTAAATGTTTACTAATTTGTGCAAACCAGCAGTTACTCTTTGTAGTTAATTATTTTATGAATACAAAAAAGTTACAAATACATTACATAAAATACAGCATACAATGTTCAATAAGAACAAAATAGTTACATCTCAGAACATAATTTTTATTTCCCTAATAAAAGAATATACATTAAACATCAAACTTATTCGGAATATAATATATTTAAAGACGATCACAGCAAAGAGAATTGCACAAAAACGTAGTAAATTTCAGAAACACCATTCCATACATACATTCATCTCACGTAAACACAAAACCATTAAATATACGAGATCTTCAAATAAATAAAAAATACATTGTTCCTTTTGTATATTCACTGCGTTGGAGCTGTCAGGAAACTGCATTCAAATGAAAACAAATGACAGTTTTTATGTTCGCGAAATATTCAAACCACCCGACTGTGGGTAATTGCACAAAGCCTTAGGATCTTATGCCACACTATTGAGAATATCCAGGCAGCATCAATAAAAATGATAACATCTTGCTGATATTTAAGAGCTAATGGGTTTTAGTAATGTATTTATTGACAATATAGATTCTGCCTATAAATACTGGTTATTTGAGGCCAGTTTTATGAAGATGCATTTGGTAAAGGTTATATCCTAAAGGTGGTAGTCTTTAATGATATAAGTATCTGTATGTATGCATGTATATATATATATATATATATGTACATATACATATATGCATATACATATGTATGCAAAGAAATCACAAAACACACGTGATAAAATATTTTTTCAGAAACCACCGGGAAATTGAAAAAACAGATACCGAACGTTTTCGTCTATTTAGACATTTTCAAAGGTACAAAGGTACCTTTGAAAATGTCTAAATAGACGAAAACGTTCGGTATCTGTTTTTTCAATTTCCCGGTGGTTTCTGCAAAAATATATATGTATATATATACATGTACATATACATATATACATGCATATACATATATGTGTGTATATATATATAAACATCAATTTATTCGCTCACTGAAAATTAATAGAATATACACAAAATTTTCATAAAGTCTAAAAAAGCAAATCACTATTGACCACATATCGAAAGATTTTGCCCTTTTTCGAGATTTTCACGGATAAGTGAGCCTTTTTTAATTGAACGTCAGCCTGTCTCACAATTACCTTTTTCCAAAACGCCTCCAAAAATTAACTTCGAAAATAGCACAAGGCGAGATTATTCAATTTTTTCAAAATTCAACATACGTCTCGCATGCGCCAAATGCGCCAAATAGTCAGGTTCTCGAAAAGGTTCTCCCTGACAAACCGAAGCCCAAAATAACATAGATATAAGCGTGAAGGCCTATTTGAGGAAGGAGGCTGTGGAGGGGGGCTGGAGTTGGTAGTGGTTATGAAACTCTGCCAGAAGAGATCACGAGAGTTTGATGTGATGGTCTATGAGCGTTTGATGCGTAAAGTTATGAAGATCGCAATGCCGACTCCGCGACAGATTATGCAAACGACAACGACGAAGGGTTGAGTTCGTGAATATTCGAGCTGCCTTGCCTAAGAGGGAACGTGGCGTAATGCCTCCGAAGTACTTTTTTCACACGAAGTTTATGATTAGAAGGACAAGTGAGTAGGAGAAAGGGACCCGGGTGTTAAGGAGACCGGAGGAAGGGTGAGGAGCCTACCCCAGGAGACGCGTATCTGCAACCGAACTCGTTACCTTTGCCCTATGTACTATGGGGACTGTTGGGGCAGGTAACAATCAATGCTGGGAATCGGGGAGGAGTACGGGGATCGAACCCACTACCAAGCAAATGTGAAACCAGCAAGCTTTCAATTAACGCCACCAGGGGGAATATTGATGTACTTAGAAAAAGAGTAGGGACAGATTCCACAGTTCACCTGTACAAATGGAGAATCAGTGCATGTTTCCTATTTTACATAAGCATCAGACGATTTCTACCAAACTGATATAGCGCAAAGATAAAACCCATCTCCTGCATTACCCATAGATCGGTCATATATGAGCTCTGAGCTCTCTTTCGTGAGGGTTGTAGCTGTCGATCACGAGTCCAACACGTGGTCCAAGACCATGGTGAATCACACACACACACACACACACACACACACACACACACACACACACACACACACACACACACACACACACACACAATATCATACTTGCACCCTTCCACGCAAGAGCAAGAGTTGGCGTGTGTGTGTGTGTGTGTGTGTGTGTGTGTGTGTGTGTGTGTGTGTGTGTGTGTGTTTATCATTATCTTTTTTTTTCGAATCCGACCTAGTTGTGGATCAAAAGGTTTACTGTCGGCATGCTCCGCCTTTGTAATCCTTTGTAAAAAATCAGAACCTCTAACCCCCAGAAAGCAATTGTTATACAAACTGTTGTTGAAATGTTGTCACATGACACGCATACTTTCAAGTAAGTAATGAAACTGTGTTTTTCTTTAGAATATTTCAAATGTATACCCACACAGATCATACATAAAAAACGCTGTCTATATACTTTTAGGCACTTTATACTTGAGACAAAATAGTACCTTTTTCTTTCAAAGTTTGTCAAAAGTTTGTTTAAATTTCGTATTGCATACTTAGCATCGCATAGCAAGAGAAATTTTTAATCAAAATTAATTTATCTTGTTACTGTATTCGATTTTACATTAATAAATTTCCAATATTGCAGTCCTTAAACAAACATACTTTTCACACACCTTCAAAAAACGTTTACTAAAAGTACACAACCAATGATTTCTTTGGGGGATATACTTTCCCTCCTTTCCTATGGTCGGCGTTGGAAAGGCCTCAACAACAACAAATCTTAACTAAAACAGTACCCAAAACATTACCTTTCATTTACTACTGTGGAGCATTTGTCTCTGTTCGTACAACGTGGGCCTGCGTTCGAGTCCCGTGTCCACTGAGGAGTGAGGAACTTGGTTTGATCTCTACGTCTTTATTTTTCTCTACAGGGGCAAAAATATCCTTAAAGACGAGATATTACCGTTGCTATGGAAACAATATTCCACGTTTGATTATTATCACCAACCCCATGACGGTGTTTTGAACATTTGTCTATATATGGAAATATATATCTTAATCTATTCTTATAGAAATTAAACTAAATTAACCTAGCCTAACCTATCTTAATTTCGTAATTAGTGTAAAATAGAATGATAAATTTATCTAACCGAACGAATGTGTGTGTGTGTTTGTGTGTGTGTGTGTGTGTGTGTGTGTGTGTGTGTGTGTGTGTGTGTGTATTCACTTGGTCTTTTGGATCACGTGTTGGACTCGTGATCGACAGCTATTTCCCTCCTGGAAGAGAGCTCAGAGCTCGTAGGTCCGATCTATGGGTAATGCTATGACCTTGCACACACACACACACACACCCAACGAGAGTCAGAGTAACGACCCGAAGCGCAGCGGTACCGAAATAATTTCGGCCCTGGGCAGGATTCGAACCAAGAACTGCGGGCCACTATGGTGGCAGTTCAGCACTCTACCAACTACGTGTGTGTGTGTGTGTGTGTCTGTGTGTGTGTATGCATGTGTGTGTACGTCTGTGTGTGTAGATTGCTGGAGACCATAAAATGTGGATAGGGTTGATGGGCTCAGATTAATTTAGTAGTCAGATTAGGCAATTAGTATGATCAGAGGATTTCCTAACCCTGGAATGACCCTGGAAGATCTTTCTTCTCGTGATCCTTCCTGTTCTTAAACTATTTCCGCTACCATCATCTCTCTTCTTTCTTTCTTTCAGAATTCTCCAAAGTCTTGTCCAAGATTTCCATTAGCCTCGATGCGTTTGTTTCCTCCATCCATTTTAGTTTTTATTTTCTTTTTTTATCATAGGCACATGTTCTTCAAAACTCTATTCCTCCCCAAACCCTTATCTTGGACCTTCCCAAGATCATTTCGAAACCGTTTATTCATCCACTTTTTTAGCCTAGGACTAGTAACCCCCACCTCTCCTCTTCCTCCCGGACATTTTATCTACTCACCTTGGTTTTTTTTTTTTTTATATATTTTTTTTTATCATAGGCACATGTTCTTTAAAACTCTCCCCTCGTACCCAAACCCTCATCCAGGACCTTTCCAAGATCCTTCAAAACCATTTATCCATCGCCTTTTTTAGCCTAAGACTAGTATCCCCCTCCCCTCTCCTCTTCCCCCGGACATTTCACCTACTCATTTTTTTTTTTTTTTTTTTTTTTTATCATAGGCCCATGTTCTTCAAAACTCTCCCTTCGTACCCAAACCCTCATCCAGGACCTTTCCAAGATCCTTTGAGACAATCTATTCATCCCCTTTTTTAGCGTAGGAGTAATATCCCCTCTCTCCTCTTCCCCTCGGACATTTCACCTATTCACTTTTTTTTGTTTTGTTTTTTTATCATAGGCACATGTTCTCAAAACTCTCCCTTCGTTCCAAAACCTTCATCTAGGACTTCTCCAGGCTCCTTTGAAACCATTTATTCATTCCCTTTTTTCAGTCTAGGACTAGTATCCCCCTCCCCTCTCCTCTCCCCCCGGACATTTCACCTATTTTTTTTTTTTTTTTTTATCATAGGCACATGTTCTTCAAAACTCCTAAGTACCAAAACCTTCATCCAGGACTAAGCTCCTTTGAAACCGTTTATTCATTCCCTTTTTTAAGCCTAGGTCTAGTATCTCCCCTCCCGTCTTCCCCTAGACATTTCACCTACTCCCCTTTTTTTTTTTAATCATAGGCACATGTTCTTCAAAACTCTCCCCTCGTACCCAAACCTTCACCCAGAACTTCTCCGAGCTCCTTTGAAACCATTTATTCATTCCCTTTTTTAGCGTAGGACCAGTAGCCACCCCCGTCCCCTTTTCCCCGGGACATTTCACCTACTCAAGGCAATTTGACCCCACTTAACATATTCACGTTCTTTCACGAGCCCTTTCCATGTTTCTTTCCATTCCATAATTTGTTCCAAATTCCTCGTTTTCCAATTCCGGAGATGTCAGCTCCACAACTTCGGGAGCTATAAAGTTCACACGGTTTTTGAAATCTTCCCTCAGTTACAATTTTTTTTTTTTTTTTTTTGAATCGTCACTTTTTCGTCTCGACTTCTATCTACCGACCATTTCAATCTCAATCTTCTTTTATTCCCTTGAAATGAAATCCTTCGCAGAGACAGTTTCAAGCCATGATATAATCAACTCTCTGTAGCCTTATAAAGGAAACTTCCTATATTCATGTCCTTTACCTGAAATCTGTCCTAAATGGACCACAGAAGTATTCAACTCCACTGAAAGAATATTGGATTCTATTCCAAGTGAGACTGTGTTACCTCAATCCATCTCATACAAACTCGGAAACTTTCTCTAACGAATTGTTAAGTCTTTAGGGGAATATAACCCGAGAGGAGATTTATTTATCAGATGGCAAGAAGTTGCCCCTCACTCCAACATCCTGTTAGAGTTGGAAACCCGTTTACACTGGGGAGCGGGTCTACAAGCCGCCCTCATCCAATAGCGGTGTGGCAGAGTTGAAAGGAGCTATATACATATGTATATGCAATAAGGAGGAGAAAGAGAGAGGGAGAGCGAGAGAATGAGAGAGAGAGAGAGAGAGAGAGAGAGAGAGAGAGAGAGAGAGAGAGAGAGAGAGAAAGGAGACAGGAAGACACAGAGAAAGAGAGAAAGAGAGGGGGAGAGAAAGACGGGGGAGACTGAGAGAGAGATAGAGAAAGAAGAGACAGGAAGACAGAGAAGAGAGAGAGAAAGAGAGAGCGATAGAATGAGAGAGAGAGAGAGAGAGAGGGGTAGACTGAGAGAGAAATAGAGAGAGAAAAGACATAGGGATACAGAAAGAGAAACACAGACAGGGACAAAGTTTGATGAAGGCAAAGACAACGAGAAAGAGAGAGACTGGGAATCAAAGTGTACTTGTTTTGTCGTGAATAACCAGCGCTTCTGTCCTTCTGGAGAATATTGCATCGAAGACGTGGAATCATAAAGAGGTAAAGAGAAGCTTTAATAAGGAATGTACGAAAATTAAGATTAGAAAACAAATACCTAAATGATGACTACTCAAACCACAGAGGAGACAAAGAGACAAAAAGAGTCTAAGAGAGAAAAAGAGACAGAGGTAGGCAGAGAGAGAAGCAGAGACAAAGACAGACAGACAGAGGTAGACAGAGACAAAAACAGCTAGAGAGAGATACAAATATAAAGACAGAAATAGACAGACGTATATAGAAACATACACAAAGACAGATAAATGGTCAGCCAAACAAAGAAACAGTCAGATAGACACAGACCAAAACACAGATTTACAGAAGTATAGACGGCGACAGACAGATAGATACATACAGAAGCAGACAGAGACAGAAATAGACAGAAACGGAAACCGATAGAGCAAGATAAAGAGTTGAGAGGCTAGTGGAATATGTATGAGTATGAATAGATTTTTCACTTTGTGAAGACCTTTCTCGAGACTCAAAATCTTTCTTCTTTATCTATTCAAATGCACTATATTGTAAAAGAAGAGGGAAGTGTAGTAAAAAAAAAACGCTATAAATGAAGAATAAAAACATGGTGCTACTTTCTGAATGACAGATGAACGTCTTGTTGAACAAGCCCGACTACTGACTTGGCGAGAGCTGAGAAACAATTCTTCAACTCTTTTAGTGTCAGGTCCTACTTTAACTGACTGAAATTGCCAAAAATTAGCTAAAGACATTAGTAAAGACATACTTCTAAAGAAGGGTTTATTGGAGAGATTATTTTCGTCTTTAGCTGAAGAAAATTGCCTGGGGGGGGGCAATTAGAATGAATACCAAAGTGTTAAAATACAGTGAAAGTATTTTACGACTCAAGGCAATGATACTTCGTGAAGAGTTTCCCGCGACAGAATAAAATCGCCTGTCGACATCTGGAAAACGCACTAATGTCGTAAAATAAGAAACGAAGAGCAAGAGAAAGATTCCATTTTTCTTACGGGAGGGAGAGAAAAAAAACGAGAGAATGAAAAATTACATGAGAAGACGAATCAGACTATTGTGGGCTCAGTGGCCGGGGGAAGGGGTGTGGGGAGGAGAGCGAAAGCAAAGAACAAGACGACGGAGACTGAGACGCTCGCGACGGGCGGGGGTTGGTGAGGAGGCTTACCGAGGCGGCGTTGCAACAAAGTGGAGATCAGACACGGATCTTCGTCCCGGATGCTGGATCTTGTTAATGTCTCCAGAGGGCATCCTGAGCGGCCACCCAGAACCAAGTATCGCAACAGCCATCTTCGTAATGGCGTATTCGGCATCCTCGTAAAACGAAGGAAAAATAACGAGCAGCAGCAATAACCGAGTGGCGAAGCTGTGTCAAGGACGCTTATTCGTCTGTCTGTCATACGCACGGGTGCTTGATACTGTGCTCTATGTACAGTCTTGTACTAGTGTATTTGACCACACTCGTTTGGTTGCCAATTCTGATACATAAAAACTAATCAGAACCTGGGTCAATACTACTACTACGAATACCAGTATTAGATCTAATGAAAATACACATACCAACGCCAATACTCATACCAGTAAAAGTATCAATACAATACCAACATCTAAAACAACAACACAAACATCAACACTAACAATAACATCAATAAGAATACAAATACCAATAACGATACAACGTCAACACAAATACTCACACACACACACAAACACACACGTGTGTGTGTGTGTGTGTGTTCGCGCGTGTGAGTTCTCATTAGAGGCGTAGTTGCTGAAAAAGAGGGCACGATTTTCATATGTAAATGAAATGAGAACATTTTATTGTCTAGATAAGAACATCCATTATTGCTGTTGTATAATTTCCGTGTTAGAATTTTAACGTGTCACAAACGAAAGTAATTACGTACATACTTAAAAGTAAAGGATGTACGATGTTGACGTGTTACGGATGCCATGAATGTTTTATCCAAAGTATGTTACAAGTACTTCATTATTTTCACTCAAAACACTCTCAATGATAAGTAGATCGCCCTAGGGTAACTGTCACCAGTGTAAGATTTTTGGCCGATTTATTTATTCATTAATCTATTTATTTATCTGTTATTGTTATTATTATTATTATTTATTATTTTATTATTATTATTATTATTATTATGTAATTATCATTGTAGTTATTATTGTAATTAATTATCATCATTATTATCAACGTTATCATTATCATTATCATTACTATTGCTCTTATTATTATTATTATTATTATTAATAATAATTATATCAGTATCATTATTATTATCAGTATCATTACTATTGTTATTATCGGTATTATTACTGTTATTATTATTATTATTATATTATTTTAACGATCAATTATTAATTACTGATTATTAATCATTAAGCGTTTAAATGAAAATGTAGTTACTCCTTAAGCTGCCCATTTAATACGCCAGCAATGGGACGGAAAGGTGTTACAATATAGTCTCCTTCGATGAGATTGCCTACATTCTTACGTCGATCTATACATTTGGCTTAACAGAAAGAATCTGTACAATTTTTTTTTCTTCTTTTTCTTTTCTCATAGGGTCAATGATATGCATAGATTTTTTTTTTTCTTTTTTTTTTTTTTTTTTTTTAAGACAACGCAGGGCTTCGAGTGTATCGGTTGTGTGATTCACCATGGTCTTGGACCACGTGTTGGACTCGTGATCGACAGTTACTAACCTCCCGGATGAGAGCTCAGAGTTCGTATGACCGGTCTATGGATAATAATGTGACCTTACACGTACACACAAACACCCAACTCCCCGCCCACGAGAGTTGGAGTAACAACCCGCAGCGCAGCGATACTGAAGTTATTTCAGCCCAGGGCGGGATTCGAATCCGGAACGCCGTAGTGGCGGCCGGGAACTCTAACAACTGCTCCACGAGGTTGTGCGTGTATGTGTGTGTGTTAGTATGTGTAAGTGTGTGTGTGTGTGTGTGTGTGTGTGTGTGTGAGTATATACATATAAATATATATGATATATGTATATATATACAGTATATAATATATATATATATATATTATATATATATGTGCGGAAAAACCACCAAGGAAAAAGAAAAACTGATGACCAAGCGCTTTCGTCTATTCAGACATCCTCAGGGTACATAGAAAAGAAAAAGTACACAAGAATATATACAAAGAGTATGAGGTCAGGGAAGGAACCAGGAGAGGTTGCGAGGATCTAATGTCAACCTGACCCGTTCGCGGCAGCGGACGTTTGGGCTACTACTTTTTTCACAATAAAATTGTCTAATTTATACATACCATGACTAAATTATTACCTAAGATTCTCCCCCATTTTGTTACATGGTACAGATACATTGATGATATCTTATGTATTTGGCCTGCAAATGATGATCCTACTTTGTTCTTAACTAAACTCAATGCCTTGGTCCCTTCCATTAAATTTACCATGGAAATAGAAGAAAATGATCATTTACCTTTCCTTGATGTTATGATTTACAGAAAGGAAAGGTCCTTCAAATTTGATGTCTATAGAAAACCCACCAATGTTCTTTCATACGTACATTTTTATTCGTCTCATCATTGCAGGACAAAGATGTCAGTGTTGTCATCAATGTTTCTGAGAGCCCATAGAATTTGCAGTCCGGAGTTTTTGGATGATGAACTCTTAAGAATATCTAACATAGCTTCAAAATTAAAATATCCTAAGCACCTCGTGGAGATTTCTTATAAATCGGCTAAGAAATCTTTCTACGAGGAAAAAGCTAGTAAAACTTTTAATGTAAAGAACCTACTTGTACTGCCTTTCAACGAGAATTTCGTTAAACTACTCTTATTCTTAAGACTTTCAACATTCAAGTAGCATTTAAGAACTCCAATACAGTTAGAAGTCTTTTAATTAAAAACTCTCCATATAAGGAAGAAGGATGTATATATTCAATTCCATGTAAAAATTGCGACAAATGCTATATTGGTCAGACTGGAAAAGAATTAAAAGTAAGGTTAAAACAACATCAGTATAGCGTCAAGAGTGGGCAAATGTCTAATGCCTTATTTATTCACCTAAGGGATTTTAATCATTGTATAAATTGGGAGGGTGCTAAAGAAATTGTTAAAGATAAGTCATATTTGACGAGAAATATAATAGAATCCAGTCTGATCAAAGATACATTTGTCAATAACTTAAATTTAAGTCATGGTATGTATAAGTTAGACAATTTTATTGTGAAAAAAGTAGTAGCCCAAACGTCCGCTGCCGCGAACGGGTCAGGTTGACATTAGATCCTCGCAACCTCTCCTGGTTCCTTCCCTGACCTCATACTCTTTGTATATATTCTTGTGTACTTTTTCTTTTCTATGTACCCTGAGGATGTCTGAATAGACGAAAGCGCTTGGTCATCAGTTTTTCTTTTTCCTTGGTGGTTTTTCCGCATATTTAGAATCACGAGTTTATGTGATTTCTCATGCATATATATATGTATATATATATACATATATATATATATATATATATATATATATATATTACATAAGCCTGAGGGTACTCAGGCTTATCCATAATGTCACTCGAAGGGATTTGATTAAAATCTGAGATATCAGAAAAATACCTGGAATTGACTCAACCCGTGACATCATCGAGAGATCCCAACTGAGACATTAAGGTCACGTGATGAGGGCAGAGGATGGCAACACCATACGCAAAACATTGATGTTGAGACCACGAGGGGCAAGGACCATTGGAAGATCTGGAAAAAGAAGCTGGATGGATGATATCAAGGAGGCTGTCGAGCGGAGGGAAGTCACCTTGGAAGAAGTGATTCTTGAGGAATTCTAGCGAGGCAGAGTTGATTGGAGAGG
>NC_134820.1:24960304-24980304 GCF_046742065.1 Oratosquilla oratoria | reverse complement strand
TGTATTAATTGCACTTCCATGTGGTCGTGATTTTTTTTTTTTTTCGCCATCCCAGAGTGGCGTCAGTTGTTATCACGCCTTCGAAGCGTACAAACGTTTTTGTTGTAGTACTTTAATTCATAGAATTAATACACTTTTTTCCCTTGTAATATACTTTCATTAGCCACCCGCGTACATGGGTCACATGTGAAATTATAAAAATGTTACGAGAGGACACAGAAGTCTTTCTAATGGTCCACACCTATCTAACTGCAAGGAAACTCTCTCTGATACAATCCTTGTTAAATTGAATAGCCGCTGACGGTCTGACGATGTGTGTAGCTGAACGCTCAAAATTGCGGAAGACATTTTTTTCCTCATTGTTCAATGTGGAACAGAAGTTTCCGATATTTCCACATTGAACAATGAGGAAAAAAAGATCTTACGCAATTTTGAGCGACCAGCTTCACAGATCGTCAGAACGTCAGCGGCTATCCAATTTAACAAGAATTGTATCAGAGAGAAGATTACTCTAAGAACATTGCTATAATCCTCATATTATGATGTTTGTGTGTCTTCACTTTCTTTTAATAACGGCTACAGAGGCAAAGTACTATTCAGTACACATGGATCTAGAAAAGGCTGAGTCACTGACTCAGGTGGCCATTATTATCTGAAGTTTCAGGAGCAACGTCCGGAGATTACAAAGGATTACAAAGGCGGAGCATGCCGACAGGAGACCTTTTGGTCCATATCTAGGTGTCTGGTAAATAGTAAGGGATTCTAAATAACATAATGAAAATTGACCCACAAAGCCATTTTTGTAGCAGCCTCTGCCAGCAAAGCCGGTTTCTGCTGGGCTGTTGTATTTTTCGGAGACGTGACGTCACTATATGACATCTTGAAATTACTTTCTATCGGATCATTTAGAGAGTAACAGAAATGTACATATCTTCACATACTCGCAATCATTTGCACATCCTCATACCCTTGCGTGCGCGCACACACATACATACACGCACACACACACGCACACACATGCGCACACGACTCGGTGGCGCGGTTGGTAGAGTCCCAGACTGTCAGTATGGCGATACCGGCGGCACCTGGTTCGAATATTGCCCGGGGCTGAAATTATTTTAGTATCGCTGCGCTTCGAGTCGTTACTCCAACTCTCGTGGAGGGGGAGTTAGGTGTGTGTGTGTGCGTGTAAAGTCACAGCATTACCCATAAATGGGCCACATACAAGCTCTGAGCTCTCTTCCGGGAGGGAAATAGCTGTCGATCACGAGTCTAACACGTGATCCAAGACCATGGTGAATCATACACACACACACACACACATACAATGTGAGGGTGAGAGCGAGAGTTGGACAAACTCATCACAACAGAGGAAGACAGCCACGAACATTAATTATCAGACAATTTAAACAAAACTCAAAGTCTGATTGTTTCATAACACACTGCAACAGTTAAATTAGTGCCCCATTATACTTCTAATATCTGTTGGATCATGAAACATCGGAGTGGGATCAAGCAAAGGGTTCTTTAGATTCGTTTCATTGAAAAAACGAACCCTTTGGGATTTGATTATTGTACGTAAATTACTAAAGATTACAAAGGCGGAGCATGCCGACATGAGACCTTTTGGTCCATATATAGGTCGGATACGAAAAAAATCATAATAATGATAAATGAATAAGATGAATAAAGACTATAATAATGTATATAATAGATAAAATACATAAATGCATAGGTATAGGTAAATAATCAACAAACAGGTAAATAGTAAATAATGATAAATTGATATATAACTAATAATAAATGAGAAGCAAGCAATTAATAATAATAAACAAAACAAATAAAAAATGTATAATAAGTGATAGGCATAACAGTCATTACAGCATTTTATAAAATGTGTATGAGTGTGTGGATCTTGTTGTGGTATACGTGTAAGCACCACATATTTGTGAATATTGTGTGTATATTTTATTAGATCGGCAGATGTATGTTTTCCCTTTATGTAAACGTATTAAAGTTCTTGTACATTGTTATCGTTGTGTACGTTATTTGTATATGTGTGTATATATATATATATATATATATATATATATAAGTATATGTATATATATATGAATATATATATATATATATATATATAATCTCTCTCGATGCCGCAATCGGTAGTCACAAACACTTGTCTTGTGCTAGCTCAGGTTCGAGTACTTGGCCATACCACGTTACATTTTCTGCATGTTGGCCTCCTAGAGTCTCTCTCAAAGTTGATGGCTTAGAATTAAAGTGTATTGTGGTTGATAAAAATGTACATCTGCTCACTGGGACCACATTCAGTGTTGTACACACACACGCACACACACACACACACACACACACACACACACACACACACACACATATATATATATATATATATATATATATATATATATATAATATGTGTATTCACTTGGTCTTTGGATCACGTGTTGGACTCGTGATCGATAGCTATTTCCCTCCTGGAAGAGAGCTCAGAGCTCGTAAGTCCGATCTATGGGTAATGCTATGACCTTGCACACACACACACCCCCAACTCCCCGCCCACGAGAGTTGGAGTAACACCCCTCAGCGCTGCGATACTGATATTATTTCAGCCCCGGGCGAGAGTCGAACCCGGACCTCCGTAGTGGCAGGCCAGAGCTCTAACCACAGCGCCATGAGAGGTGTGTGTGTGTGTGTGTGTGTGTGTGTGTGTGTGTGTGTGTGTGTGTGTGTGTATGTGTGTGTGCCCAATAATAACACTTCTATTATTAAATCTCCTCCTTGCCAAAGCTTCCTCCCAGAATGGATTACACAAAGACGAATGGAGAGCTCAAATACTCTATTTTTGGTGCAATCGTAATTGACCTCAGGTAATTCTGTCCGTCCTCCCCCTCCTTCCCTTTCAACCTTGAAGGCAATTGTTTCTCTTTCAGGTGTTGCCAAACTGACAAATCACGTCTGTTATCCAATGGGAGAACAATGAGGCTGCTGCCAAACTAACGCATTCAAGTTCACAATGGGGAAGACGAAAATTATATAAAACTGTCTGAGTCTACTAAGCAGGGTGGATTATACGTTGTGCAACATTATACATATATATACATGTATATATATATATATATATATATAATAAAATGTGTATGTATATGTGTGTATAAGTATATATATATATATATATATAAATATATATATATATATATATATATATATATATATATATATATATATACAACAAAAGCCTAGTGTAGTGGTAAAAGGATCTTGTTCTCCATCGACTGATCCCTTTAACTGAGCAAAGATTAGAGAATAAATTGTTGCTCGAAAGTTAGATTTTAAAAATCTGGATGCGCATTAAGATAAATACCCTTTAGTTAGCAATAAACAGCGTTTTATCCTCTGGGACAATAATGATCCAAATAAGTGGAGCTATTGAGGTGGTAAAGAGATATTTAAGGAAGAATATACATAAGAACATAACATAAGAATGAAGGAGACTGCAAGAGACCATAAGGCCTACACTAGGCAGCTACGTATCCATCACCACCTGTCATCCCCATCCATATTGTTGTCTAATCGTTTCTTAAAGCAACTGATAGTTTCAGCGCTTACTACATGGTTACTAAGTTTATTCCATTCGTCGACCACTCTATTAGTAAACCAATTCTTGCCTATTTCCTTTTTAAATCTAAAGTTTTCCATTTTATGACCATTACTGCGAGTCCAGTCCTGTTGTTTTAATATGATGACCTTGTTTGCATCACCCTTGTTAAAGCCTTTGAAGAAAGGGAGACGAATGGCTTAGTAAGGATTACAAAGGCTGAGCATGCCTACAGGAGACCTTTTGGTCCATAACTAGATCGGATGCAAAAAATATAAAAAATAAATAAAAAATAAAATAAAAAATAAATGAGATAAAATAAATATAATACAAATAATAATATATCAAATAAATGCATAGGTATACTCAAAATGATCTACTTTTTTTTTTTTTAAAAGGTTAGTCTCTAGGTATAAATGAATGCTGCATAACGCTACGTGACACTATGTGAGATAAGAGAACAAATTATTTATGTGAAAGATGAATTATTTTTCGAGAAGACAAAAAAAAAATAAATAAATAAAAAAAAAAATAAAAAAAAATACGATAACAAACTATGCAACCCAAAGGAATCGTGCCTCTGATTTATAGACTGTTTACCGTCGGGATTGTTGTTAAGAATTGTAGTTTACTAGTGTTTTATATATACATATATATATATATATATATACATACATATATATAATAATAATAATAATCTGGAGCAGTTTTCGTGAGGAGTTTTTGGCCTAAGAGTTCTTGGAATTATATTTAAATTTTATTTTAGTTATCTAAGTTCTTAAAGTAATTACACTAAATTTGTGATCACAGTTCATCCTAAAATAATTTCTCGTATATAAAAAAGGAAGAAAATGTTAATATGACGAGAAAACTGAAAGTTAATATCAGTTTCACAATATGCCCAGTGTTTAATGTTTAAAAGTTAAAGCTTTCTTTTGAAGTCGATAAAATTTCCTAGCAGTTGCCTTGAAAATTATACAAGAATGATCTGTACTTTATTCTGGTTACACTACGAACATTTGACCTTTACAGAAATTCAGTGTTAATGAGACCTTAACGAGACTTTAGTGGGACCTTTATTTGTTCTTCAGCAATGTTAATAAGACCTTGATGAGACCTTTAGTTGTCCCTCAACAATGTTAAGAAGACCTTAACGAGACCTTAATGAGACCTTTAGTTGTTCTTCAGCAATTTTAACAAGACCTTGGCGTGACCATTAACTGTCCCACAACAATGTTAACAAGACTTGAACGAGACCTTAACAAAACCTTTAATTGTTCTTCAGCAATGTTAATAAGACCTTCATGAGACCTTTACCTGTTCCTCAACAATGTTAACAAGACTTGAACGAGACCTTAATGAGACCTTTAGTTGTTCTTCAACAATGTTAACAGTACCTTAACGAGACTTTAATGAGACCTTTAATTGTTCTTCAACAATTTTAACAAGACCTTCACGAGACCTTTAGCTATTCCTCAACAATCTTAACAAGGCTTGAACGAGACCTTAATGAGACCTTTTATCATTCAGCCGTTTCAACTTTATTATTATTAATATTATTATTATTATGATGATGATGATGATGATGATGATGATGTAGTGTTAAGAAGACCTTAAGGAGATCTTAACTAAACCTTTTGTTGTTTTTATCTTTTCAGAACCTCGTGTGGAGATACTTCGGGCACCTGACCTCTACGTGCAAAGGGACAGCATGATCAACCTCACCTGCATCTTGCATGACGTTCCTGAGCCTCCGGTCTTTGTTCTTTGGTATCATGGGAATAAGGTAAGACGGAGCAGACGGTGGTCATATATATTATGACAAATAAGATTGAAGGTGAAAGAAGTAGACGAGGAGATATGGGAGAATTTCTCGCCTTAACATTTCGACCCGCAGGGTCTTGATCACAAAGCTTTGTGATCAAGACCTGCGGGTCGAAACTTTAAGGCGAGAAATTCTCCCATATCTCCTCGTCTACTTCTTTCACCTTCAATCTTATATATAATATATATATATATATATATATATATATATATATATATATATATACATGTATATATTTGCAAAAATCACTGGGGAAATTAAAGATACTGTTATCGAATGTTTTCGTCTACTTAAGACATCTTCATAGGTTCAGTAACCATATTTTTCATTTCCCAGTGGTTTCTACAAAAATAATTCATCACGTGTTTTTGTGATGTCTTTGCATATATATATATATATATATATATATGTATATGTATATATATATATATATTGCAGAAACCACTAGGAAATGAAAAATACGGTTACAGAACGTTTTCGTCTATTTAAGACATCTTCAGGGTAACCGTATTTTCCATTTCCAAGTGGTTTCTGCAAAAATAGTTTATCAAGTGTTTTTTTTTGTGATTTTTTTTCCTGAGAGGTTTATTTTGCTTTAAGCTTTTTTAGAGGAAAAAGCTTAAACTCGTTTCTTTTTCTTCCACCTTTTTTAACATGTCACAATGTCTCAAATACATATATACATATCTACAAATATACGCATATACTTATATGCAAATATATTATATATATATATATATATAATATATATATATAAATATATGATATAGATATAATATATATATATATAATATAATATATATATATGATATATATATAATATATATATATAATATAATATATATATATATATATATAAATGAAGATACTCTTACATACATATATTTATATAGATATATATATGTAAATATTATTCGAATATGTACATCCATAAATGTACAGTAGCTTTAAGTCGTTCCCTATGTTTACTGTAACTGTCATAAAAGTATTTAATTTAACCTATCAAAGACTTTTCATTCTTCGTCTTGTTCGTTCATCTTAGAAGCTATCAAAAAGTTTCATTCAGCTGACGGATATCCGGACTCTCTTCAAAAGAACGAAATTTCATAATATCTTTGACAATGACTTCTGGCGACTGTTTCTTCACAAAAATATTTCAAACCTTTCTTCGCAATATCACCCTGGACTTTTTCTTCTTCTTCTTCTTCTTCTTCTTAGTTTCCAACTCTCTGTTTAACTTGCTGGGCGCTAGTGGAAATGCAGTCCCTTCCTTCAGGTTTAATTAATTTAATGAAGACCAGAACGAGTTAATATAGACCGGAGAGTTTTGTCTGTATTTTGTACAAGTTCTTAGATTGATCTCGTCTTCTCAAAGATTCGTTTGTTTCTCCCACTTTTTCTGTGAGGGGTTTGGCCTAAAAGAAGATCTTAGGCTCCAGTCTTAACCTGGAAATAGTAACTGTAGAGTCTGTTGAGTTGCCAACTAGTTTATTACGTTCAAAGTTGTCTCCACTTCCCCTGAGGCTCATTCTCTTACAAGAGGAAGATAATTACGTTTCTTACACGACTTTTTACTCAATTAGTGACTTTTCTTTCTTTCTTTTTTTTTCTTAACTGTACATGTCAAATTCATGAAATTCAAAAGAATTGTATGCTTAAGAATCCAGGTACACATAGTATCAAAATATATGAACAATTATAAAGAATGTAAAAATAATATCACATAACACGGAAGACAACATTAAAAGTAGGTTGATTTTTGTAGTATACTCATCACCTTCAGGTTTCTTGGTTGCTTTACAGTTAATTAATATCTTAGATACTTATCTTATTTATTTGTTGATTATCATAAACGTGTCTTAAGAACACATCGAGATAATGTGAGATAATTACATTCACATCCATTTCCACAACAGTGGAAGCATAGAGAGTATCTCATAAAGTTAACTCTTGTTCTCTATATTACCGTTAGCTCAGCACAATTAAACACACACACACACACACACACACACACACACACACACACACACACACACACACATACACGGCTGTCCGGGTTTGAATCCCGCCCAGGGCTGAAATAATTCCAGTATCGCTGCGCTGCGAGTCGTTACTCCAATTCTCGTGGGCGGTGAGTTTGGGGTGTGTGTGTGTGTAAGGTCAAGGCATTACCCATAGATTGGTCATATATGAGCTCTGACCTCTCTTTCGGGAGAGTAATAGCTGTCGGTCACGAGTCTAATATGTGATCCAAGACCATGGTGAATCAAACACACACACACACACACACACACACACACACACACACACACACACACACACACACACACACACACACACACACACACACACACACACACACTCACTCTCTCTCTCTCTCACACACACACACACACACACACACACACACACACACACACACACACACACACACACACACACACACACACACACAATATGACCATTGTTTGCTTTTTAGATTCATAGAACTCAGGGATAAGCAGTCACTGAGGACTTATGTGAGGATACAAACACTGATTTGTGTCACATAAGAAATATAGATTTAACAAAACGACACTTCTTAAAAAACAATAATAGTGTTGGCTGATGGAGACGAAATCTTTCATACTGCCGCTCTCTCTACATTTATGGATATAATCTAGAAAGATCACTTAAAATAGATTTGAATACAACCGACAAGAAGTAATTGAAAACAAGTGTAACTGACAAAGAATACAAAGAGTCGAAGAATCGTTTTCTATTTAGGACCAACTATGCAGTGGAGCCCTTCAGGTAATAATATTATCTGTAACAGTTTTCATTATTTCTTCACCTTCCTTAACTAATCGCAGAACAAAACGACATTATCAGAAAACCTGACAAAAATCGGACACAATATCTACAAGAGAGCTGTTAAGGACGCATAGGCATATCTAAAAGAACTGAAAATTTAAAGACATAGTGTCTACATTTCTGTGAGGTTTCTTAGTAGACCTGCTTAACCTTGGCTACCATGAATGCAGAAGAACATCTAAGACATATAAAGATTATCAACACGAGCCTCCTCTTCTTGGGAACTAGAATTACTATCCTACAACCTATTTCACGCTACATACATAGATCACACAACACGCAAACTGCAATATTTCAATGCACCATGTCGATACTCTGTCACCATATTCATAAAGTTGCAAAAAATATGTATCATATAGATAGATAAATATAGTGAACTGAGTACATTACAATATTTTCCTGCCCGAACCAACGGACACTTCTGGATTCTGAATTACTCACGTTGACGTATTGTTATGTCGCAACTTTTATGACAGAATATTCGTCAGTTTTATGGGGTTCTCTGCATTCGAGGGCGTGTGGGTGATGGTAGGGGGGGGGTGTACGACAACTGTTGCCATTGCCTGTCGACACCAAATATGATGAGAGTGAAGTATTGTCACCAGGGGATGTACATATGTCGTGTCAACGGTGAAGGGAATTTTCACGAAAAGATTCCCAGTGGTGGAAAATTACTCCTTCATGGACCTTATTACCCACTCCGCTGGATCTTTAACCTCAGGTAGAGTCTTGTCCGCCAACAGTAATCCTCTCCATGCCCTTCAGTCCTGTGCTGTTTCCATCCAGGTTGCTTTATCTATTCCTCTTCTGTTCATCTCCGCATCCACACCATCCATCCATCTCATTCGAGGTCTCCCTCTGGGTCTTCTTCCAGGCATTCCACCCATCATAACTCGTTTTGGAATTCTATGATCCTCCATACGCGTCACATGCCCAGTCCGTCTCAATTTTGTTCTATTTAAAACATCTGTTATTTTCCTTTAGTGTCCAGCTTGTTTAAAATGAAGAGTAAATGTTCTCGCTTTTAGTTAACATCTGGGGAATCCGTTCGGCTCAGAGGGTCTTCCATTTGGTGTGAGAAAGTGATCTTCCAGATTGTCACCTGCCGTCTCGCGTCTCGCGTTTCACGGATTCGCGACTCGCGTCTCGCGGATTCGCGGACCGCGGCAATAAAATTGTGTGATTGCGACCCAAGAGGTCGTTACTTTGTCTTAATGGAGATGGCGCTGCGGTACGCCATAAGGGAGAAGTTTGTGTTATGTTTAGTGTTTTCGTCTAAATTTTTGGCTTAAAGTTTAGATATTTGTTCGCTTTCTGAAACAACCTAGTTAAGGGAAAGGCGACATAGGAACAAAGGCATGATTTGTTCCCCGAGGATATCTAAGCATTACGGTACTTTATAATGAAGACATTTGTCTTATGTTTTCGTCTAAATTATTAAAGATTAAATATCTGTTCACTGTTTCAAACAATCTAGTTGAGGGAATGGTGGTAGAGGAACAAAGCCATTACACATTCTCCGGTTATATCTAATTGTTTGCATAAAGTATAATACCTAAGCTTTAATTACCTGTATCTACTTCATTATAAGATTTAGGTTTGATTAGGTTGGCGATATTTTGACTTTATGATCCAGTGATTGATTGTAGTAGAAACCTAAAATGGGAATTTTAAGGTAAGGTGTCTACTAAGACCATGTTTAAGAGTTTGAGCATTAAGCTTGAATTAGGGCTCGAGTTCTTGTTCGACCTGTTTGGCCTCGGACTCGACCTTGAACTCATTAGGGAAGATCGTGACGTAAAAACGAATTTTGGCTATTCCCCTTACAAGGAGAAAAGGATTATATATATATATGACAAATAAGACTGAAGGTGGAAGAAGCAGACGAGGAGTAATGGGAGAATTTCACGCTTTAACGTTTCGAGCGCAGGGTCTTGATCACAAAGCTTTGTGATCAAGACCCTGCGGGTCGAAACGTTAAAGCGTGAAATTCTCCCATTACTCCTCGTCTGCTTCTTCCACCTTCAGTCTTATATATATATATATATATATATATATATATATATATATATATAATTACATTATAGTATTAGTTCCCTTCCTTATGAATTTTATGGTACAATGCTTTCTAGGTCTGATTTCATTTACAATCTGTATTATACATAAAAATGTACTTACGTGTCATTTAACCTACTTTTCGTGAACTCAAATCTCTTTAATACAACCCTCACATATCAACAAACAGAATATTCATACTTCAAGCGAATTTGATATTAATCATATACTGTATATGATATCATATAATCTTATTATCTCAGTCATTATCTTAATTGAGTTTGGGGGGACCACCGTCCCTGAATATAAATGAAATGACAAAATCTATCACTTATTAACTGGTTCTGCTCGGGTCATGGGTCTCAATTTACTTCCTCTGCTCACTCAATCAGAAAGCAATGAATGTATATGTTGTAACCATTACCTATAACCTCACATATTGCAGCATCGCCCATGGAAAACTACATCACAACACACAGACATACACTCCCCTAAGCTCCTCTTCCACGTGACCAAACCGTGAAATACTTTGATTCTATACTCCGTAGTTAAATTAAAAGTGATAATAATTAAATCACAAGAAACAACCACACATCTTTATTATGAAAATATGATAACATATATAAATGGTTAACCTTAATATTGCTAGACTATATTATGAATAGTTGTGAGACTGCCTACCCCCACCGAGTAATGCCTTGTCAACAATTTATATCTTAGATACTTATCGTATTTGTTGATTATTATAAACGTGTCTCAAGAACACATCGAGATAATGTGAGATAATTACATACACATCCATTTCCACAACAGTGGAAGGATAGAGATGATCTCATAAAGTTAACTTTCATTCTCTATATAACCGTTAGCTCAGCACAAATAAAAAAAACACACACACACACACACACAGAGGCGAACGAGGTGGCAGGCAGTCTGTAGGTGGAGCCAGACCAAGGAAGGCCTGATGATGTAATCGAACACCAATAGAGAAAGAAAAGCCTTTTAGTGTTTCAATTATTCAACCAAGGATCCGACTTCATATGTAGATGCTCATGGGTACCAGTGTTACCCTCGGATCCCCTATGGTTTATCTTATGCTATCATGCTTCCTCTCTGGAAAGTAGGTAACATTTAAGTGTGATGATTGGTGTTGCTTATAGAGTCACTTATTGGAAACCCACAACCCTATGGAAACCAGCAACAGTTCTTGGGTCTTTCCATAGATATCTCCTTGGATGAGAAGCTCAATAACTTCTGTGAACATAACATAAGAACATAAGAATAAAGGAGACTGCAAGAGACCATAAGGCCTACACTAGGCAGCTCCGTATCCATCACCACCTGTCATCCCCATCCATAAAGTTGTCTAATCGTTTTTTAAAACAATTGATAGTTGTGTGTCGATTAAATATCTCTTGGCGAAAATCATTTTAATATTTATTTCACGTTTGATGAGGTTGGATTGTTTTGTAAGAGCTTCTTGTTTTAAACTATTTTAGTACCAACTCACATCCACAGCAAGGCCGCTTCATTAAATCGGCGACCCCCCTCTCATTTTATGCAATGGGGGGACGGAGAGGGGGGTCGCCGATTTAATGAAGCGGCCTTGCTGTGGAGGTGCTGTGTCTTGCGACACTGCTTCTGACCCAGGGCAGTGGACAAGATGCAGGGATGACCCGTCATCCAGGAGGTGCTAAGATAAGAGGGAGGGTGGAGGGGTGTGGAGTGTATTCAGGGGTGGAATGGGTGGGATTGATTTTGTGCCTTTTTCTTTTTGGCTACCCCCCTTGTAAGGGGGAAAAAGCCTTGGTATATGTATGTAGTACCAACTACATCCATTTCAATATGTACAATAGACAACATCACCTGGTAATTCCTGACGAAAGACAGAGAGAAGCTCCTTTTGAGTTGAACGTTTATTTATTAATTTTATTTATTCTTTATTTCTCCTAATTAATGACCATGGTTCCTACTAACCGGTTCTCTCAAAGTAAACGTTATTTATAAAAAAAGGAAACAAGCAAACAATTACAGTCTTATAACTATTGTCAGGCTACTAAAAACTTAACAATTTAGTTCTTATGGTATGGATTTACATTCCAAAGCAGTGGTTCTCAACACATTTCCTCGTGTACTCCACACTTATGTATCGCTGTTCTTTAGTCAATTGGAAATCACTTCATCACTAAATCTAATCGTTGTGCATCCACTAACAACCACTAGTTTAAGGATTATGGGCCCACTTATGAGGCTCTGTGGGCCCCCAAGGGATATGTACGAATATAACTCTTCTTTAGTCAATTGGAAATCGCCTCATCACTAAATCATCGTTGTGCATCCACTAACAATCACTAGTCTCAGGATTATGGGCCCATTTGTGAAGCTCTGTGGGCCCCCAAGGGTTCATGGGCCCCAGATTGAGAACTACTGCTCTAGAGAGTGTGAATCCCCACGCCAGCTTAAAAGACATTCATCTCTGCTCTGCGTACTCTAATAGTTATCAATATAAGAGTTGGAACCCGCTCCACATAATGAAGTTATGAAACAGAACGTCCATACATACACCATGGGCTTTTTCCACCGTACCAGGCGGGTAGCCAAAGTCAAAAGGCATATACCCACTACCACCTATTTCCTCCTCACCCATTCCACTCCATCCACCATCCTTTCCTCCCTTTCATCTTAGCTCCTCGTGGATGACGGGTCATCCCTGTATCCTGTCCACAAAACGTACTGTGAGAATTTTATACTTCTATTTCTCTAGATTATAATACAAACACACACACACACACACACACACACACACACACACACACACACACACACACACACACACACACATAGAAGAGATCTGAAAAAGAATAGCTTTCCTCACAGAGTAATAGACATTTGGAACAAGTTAGATGAGAAAGTGGTGTGTGCAAAAACAATACATGAATTTAAAAATGGTTTAGATAAAATGAGATATGAAGACGGGACCCCACGAGCATAGCTCCCCTTCCCGTAAAATACAACTAGGTAAATACAACTAGGTAAATACACGCGCGCACGCACACACGCACACACACACACACACACACACACTCACACACACACACACACACAAACAAAAGGACGCTCACACAAACCTGCTTTCCCCATTTTTCTCCAATCCACATTACTGTATCCCTCACTTCTCTTGACATGTCCGAGCTATGCCAACCTTCTTTTACTGTAAAAAAAAAAATTCTTTCTTTTGCTGCCCCGTTCGCCTTTTTTTTTTTTTTTTTTTTTGTGTGTGTGTGATCTCATTCACTCTAACTCCGAACACTTTCCCTTCATTTGTGCTCCCCCCTTCCTCCTCCTTTTCTGTCTTCTTTATTCTTCCACTTTTATGCTCCATATATATTATTGACAGTCATTATATATACATATATATACATACATATATATATATATATATGCTAATAAGAACACGGGTACGTGTGTTCACTTATGCAAAGTAGACCACTTGGAAAAAGAAACTAACGAAGCAGAGCGCTTTCGTATATTACATCTTCACTTGTTGCACTGAAGATGTAATATACGAAAGCGCTCTGCTTCGTTAGTTTCTTTTTCCAAGTGGTCTACTTTGCATATATATATATGTGTGTGTGTGTGTGTGTGTGTGTGTGTGTGTGTGTGTGTGTGTGTGTGTGTGTGTCTTTAAACGGGCGCGTACACACACGCCCACACAGACACACGCAACCAATATCATACACGTACTGAGTTCGACAGTAACGTCCCCCAATTTAAACACATCAGCATTTCCTAATACATCACCTTTCCTCGAAGGACAACACAGATGTCGCCATCGTAACTTCAACAACGAAAGGAGGGACACAAAGGCTACAGAAAACCAGAAAGAAAAGAGACACGAAGACGGTATGGAAGGAATTTAACAGTTGAATAAACGAAGAAGGGAACTGAATCAACACGCAAAGTGTGTCTTAATTGGTTAATAAATGATTGCCCGGGTGCCTACCTGGAGGAAGAGGACACAGCTCGCTTCCTGGGCTGAGGAAAGAGGCTTCGGTGAGGGAGGAAGGAAGGGCCGAGGCGAGCCGGGGGACAAGTTAAGTGGAGGACATGAAAGTTGGCGCGCGTTGGGGAAAAAAAAAGAGAGATTCGGTTAATTGGAATCGTAATAGCCGGCGAGAGGAAGGGGATGGGGCTTGGGGGAGATATAAAGGCGAGGTAGGGGAGGGAGCGATGATGTGTCCTGTGGTGATTATTTGGACCCTGGCGGGGATGACAGGAGATAGAATTTAGGAATAGTTATTGGGTTAGGGATGATGTTGGTGGTGATGTGATATTGGTGAGGGTTGATGGTGATGACGATGGTGATGGTGATGACGATGGTGATGACGATGGTGATGGTGATGACGATGGTGATGGTGATGATGATGGCGATGGTGATGACGATGGTGATGGTGATAGGGGATGATGATGGTGATAGGGGATGGGGATGCTGATAACAATGGTGATGATGATTTTGATGGTTTTAGTGATGATGATGTTGATTTTGATGGTTTTAGTGATGGTGATAGTGAGGGTGATGGTGATGATGATTTTGATGGTTTTAGTGATGGTGATGATGATTTTGATGGTTTTAGTGATGGTGATGGTGATGATGATATTGATGGTTTTAGTGATGGTGATGGTGATGATGATTTTGATGGTTTTAGTGATGGTGATGGTGATGATGATTTTGATGGTTTTAGTGATGGTGATGATGATTTTGATGGTTTTAGTGATGGTGATGGTGATGATGATTTTGATGGTTTTAGTAATGGTGATAGTGAGGGTGATTGTGATGGTCATGGTGACGGTAACATTGATGGTGATGTGACAGCGATGGTGATGTGATAGCGATGTTGATGTTGATGGTAATAGTGAGACCTTAAGAACTCTATGGTGTCATTTTTATTTGTAAACTGTTTGCCAACTTTTTGTGTGTAGGGGGAAGAGTAGTTGGAAAAACAAGGGAACAAGGTTTGGTTATTAGGGTGGATAAAGAACAAGTAGGGAACCCACACTCATATTCTGTAACCATGGCAACTGCTAAGTTGTGGGTTGGAGCGTTGTCATGTTGGAAGATGGCCAGCCCCCCTGGTCAGCATTCTCTCTCTCTCTCTCTCTCTCTCTCAGACGTCTTAGTCCAGATTAATAAGGTTTGGTGACGGTATGACTTCTTCCAAGAAGATCAATCACTACAAAGACTCAAAACAAAAATGTCATTTTCCAGGGAAATAGCAAAATCTTGGGTCACGTCTGTCGTGGGCAATGAAGCCTGTTCTCATTGTTTTGATTGTTCTTTGGCTTCAGACTTATAGTGATGAACACATCACTCATCCATGGTCATGACCCAAGCAAGGAAATTGTCCACATCAGGTTCAAATTGATTAGACCAGTGGTTCTTAAACTAGCACAACGACTCATAGATAGTTATAGATAGTTAAGGTTTATTCAACAATACAAAATACAATTTATACATACATATATACACAATTTTTTCAAAATTAGTTGTTGAAAAAGGAGAGCGAGAAGCAAAGCTTATGGGGAGTTGCTCTGACTTTAATTTTTTTTAGTTATTCATTTATTAATTTTTGTTACATGTTAGTATGATACATACATACACACAAATATACATATATACACACATACATACATACACATATATACACACACACACACAATGAGATGCGACACGACGTCCGCTAACTCCGACCTCACGTAGGAATCGGGGTCATCTGGTGGGGGCCAGGTGAGAGGTGAGAGGTCAGGTAAATAAAAAAAAAATCACTTTCCCTGGAGGTAGCAAAACCTTGGTCAAGTCTGTCATGAGCAATGTTTTGATTGTTCTTTAGCTTCAGACTTATAGTGATGGACACATCACTCATCCATGGTCATGAACCAAGCAAGGAAATTGTCCACATCAGATTCAAAAAGCTTCAAATTGATTGGACCATTGGTTCTCAAACTAAGGTTCCTGAACCCTTGGGAGGCCATAGAATAGTGGTCCCTAACCTTTTCTGACCTGAGGCACCATTGCCAAGCCTTTAAGAAGTTCCCAGCACCCTTATTAGAAAATCTAAATTCTAGCTTGTCAGTTTTATTTTGTTGATTCGACATTAGTGTAACAAAGTTTTGTCCCTGGATAATATGAAAATACTCATCTTTACACTGATGCTACTCTAATGAAAAAAAAAAAAAAATGGATGACAGAGTCGGTAATAGGAAAATTATTTTTACCCTGAATTTTGGCGGCATTCTTTGGTGCCGCGGCACACCGATTGGGAACCACGGTCATAGAGTTTCAAAAATAGAGCCACGATTCGGAAACTAGTGGTTGTTAGTGGATTCACAGCGATTAGATTTAGTGATGGAGTGGTTCCCACGGAGGCTGAAGAACAGCGATTCATAAATGTGGAATACACGAAAAAGCGTAAGAACATAAGAATGAAGGAGACTGCAAGAGACCGTAAGGCCTACACAAGTCAGCTCCATATCCATCACCACCTGTCATCCCCATCCATAAAGTTGTCTAACAGTTTCTTAGAACAACTGATAGTTTCAGCGTTCACTACATGGTTACTTAGGTTACTAAGGTGTTGATAACCAATGGATTAGACGCATGAGGAATCGAAGGAGCTCATGCCCAGTAGTCAGAACACGCGGGACCCAGCCAGCAGACACGCAGGATAAGGAAATGTCATTTCTCGGAATATCATCTCCCCAGTCCTGTGAAATGTCTGGCTTATTCTCTACATGAACGGAATTTCGGGTCTGGAAAACTGAAGTAGTGGCTCGAGTAATGAATCGTTTAAGTGACTGAAGTAATGATTGAACCAATGAAAATTTTAAGTGGCTAAAGTAATCAAAAGTTCAAGCTCGAGTAATAAAGAATTTAAGTGACTGAAGTTATGACTCGAGTAATGAAACGTTTAAGTGACTGAAGTAATGATTGAATAAATGAAAAGTTTAAATGGCTAAAGTAATAGCTCCACTAATCAAAAGTTCAAGCTCGAGTAATAAAAAATTGAAGTGACTGATGTTATGACTCGAGTAATGAAACGTTTAAGTGACTGAAGTGATGATTGAACCAATGACAAGTTTAAGTGGCTAAAGTAATAGCTTCAGTAACCAAAAGTTCAAGTGACTGAAGTAATGCCTCGGGTAATAAAAGATTTAAGTAACTGAAGTTATTACTCGAGTAATGAAATCTACAACAGTGTTAACAAGAATACGAAAATAACTTTCTAACAGGGAGATGATGATAGTTACTGTGTGATGTTTACGTTACTATGTATGCAACACGACTGTATGAGAGTATTATTATTGTGATGAAATTAAGTTTGTGACGACGAGAAAATGGGTGATGAGGGAATTAAATGGAGGAATATCATCCCATAATGCACAGCTATATGACAAAGGTCTTTCATTTGTTGACTATGTAGGAGCAGGCTACGTATGAGAATATTATTATTGTGATGAAATTAAGTTTGTGACGACGAGAAAATGGGTGATGAGGGAATTAAATGGAGGAATATCATCCCATAATGCACAGCTATATGACAAAAGTCTTTCATTTGTTGACTATGTAGGAGCAGGCTATTACGGCAATGGATTTTATCATCTCGTATACAAAGATGTGATGACTTTCTAAGTTTTACATTGCGGCAGGGTAGAAATCAAGTTCATAAAAATGTAGTGTAATTTTGAGAAATAACTGCTTCTCTCTCTCTCTCTCTCTCTCTCTCTCTCTCTCTCTCTCTCTCTCTCTCTCTCTCTCTCTCTCTGTGTGTGTGTGTGTGTGTGTGTGTGTGTGTGTGTGTGTGTGTGTGTGTGTGTGTGTGTGTGTGTGTGTGTGTTTGTTTAATATGTCTTCCAATCTGCTATATAGATAACTCACTGATACAAATACCTTAACAGAAAATCTCATCTCAAAATGGTGACACCGAATAATAGATATATATTTTAAAAAATGATAATAGGTTCATTGAAACATATAGCTACAATTTTTTTCTGTCAGCAAAATTATCCCGGTAGTTGGCCACAGAGAACAAATATTGGAGTAAAACAAAACACAAAGAAAATGTGAACTGACACATATTACAAGCAAAATCAACCCTTTTTCTCCTCTACCCTAAGACACCTAATCCTCTACTCGCCTCCATAAGCAACACTATAATCCCAAAACACTGAAGGAAATGAAACACACGTGCAGACGATTTCATTTATCACCGAATGTAGGTTCAAGAAGACAACCGCGTCGTCCACGAACTCACTCCCGAACCCCCGTGAGCTCGAAGGCACTCGGCGTTGGTCCTTCCTCTCTCTGTTTGCTGTTCTCATTTGCTCTTTCGTGCGCAAACACGGTGCCACGCCCGGCAAGGAATATCTGACATTGTACAAGGCCGCGGCGGGGTAAATAGTCAGGTCATCTTTGGTCACACAGCGACGGGGACCTCATTAACCTTATACTCTTTTTGGTATGTACATACACACACATATAATATATATATAATATGTATATATATATATATATATATATGTATGCATATATTATTTGTTGTGTGCTATTGTGAGGTTAAAATCGCCTCAGTAGCATACAGTTGCTATTTTATGGTCTATATGGAGCGCCCATACGGACCAGAGGCACGCATCATTTTACCTATATTAGAGGAAAACTCCCCTTATAGAGAAATGATGCTACTTTATTATGCTGTGACTGTTCCTCCGTTATGCTGTCCCCCCACTCTTAATAATGTCTTGTACCCCTTCTCTGAATGTTTCCATTTTCTCCGAGCCTTGTGGTAGGGAAGAAGAATACCGTCGCCGAGTCTTCCCACTTAAAAAGCGACTAAAACCGGACGGAGGATGGGACTAGGGATTCTACTCTCTGTAGCCCTAAAAGGGGGACATTCCTAAATGAAAAAGTAAAGGGAGGAGTTTTCCAAGCAGAACCCTAAGGTTTGAGTCTTTTATGTCCGTGGGTGTTGTACAAATGAGAATAAAAGGGAAGAAGTGGGCAGTATGTTTGTGAGAAGAAAGATGGATGTGTAGGCACTGATTGAAACTAAGTTGAAAGGGAGGGGCGAATTTGAGTTTGGGAGTGAAGTGGAGAGGATGTCAGGAGTGAAGAGGGGACGAGGGAGAGAAGGGGTGGCTATATTAATCAGTGAAGAGATATGTAAGCGTGTGATGGAGTGGAAGGAGGTTTCTTCAAAGTTAATGTAGATGAAGGTAAAACTGGAAAGGGAAATGTGGGTTTTTGTAAGTGCATATGGTCCTGGTAGTGAGAGGAGTATAGAGGAAAGGGAGTCTCTTTGGATAGATTTAAATGAAAGGTTTTAGGGAGAAATGTCAATGTAATGGTATAGGAAGATCTCAATGCTAAAGTATGAGATGAACCAATAGACAGAGTGGTTGGGAAATATGGGGTCCCTGGGAAAAATTGTAGATGTTGGAGATGTGTCTAGAGAGTTGATGATAGCTAACACAGAGTTTAAGAAAAAAGTCAAGTATAAGTACACATGGGAGAGGGTGGTGAATGGAAGGGTGGTAGATAGGGCTTTAATAGACTATATAGTGGTGCACAAGAGAAGAATAGGAAGAGTTTTGGATGTA
>NC_134820.1:24947804-24957804 GCF_046742065.1 Oratosquilla oratoria | reverse complement strand
CCATCCTTACCCATTTGTTCTTTTCTACTTCCTCCTTTCCCTGTCCTCCTTCGTTTTCTTCCTCTTCCCTACCCTCTCCCCCTATCTCCCCATCCTCACCATTTCACTCTTCTCCATCCTCTTCCTCTTCCTCCCCTCCTTCGTCATCTTCCCCTCCTCCTGTCCTCTCTCCTCCTTCCCCACCCCTTCACGTAATCCGTTACCCCTGGAAAAGACTATCAGCGACTTTGTTCTTATCGTGCACCAGCAGTCGGGGCGGCCACGGCGTAATCACAGACCAATATCGTTCTTCAGGCCTTAATCACCGCCACCGTCCACTGGTCTTTGCCTCTGGCTCTTGATGGACTCTCGAGCAGACTTCGGGGGCGGATTCACGAACTCCAGAGGCCTTCCTTGGGTTCCCATTACTGGACAGTGGCTCGCGTAATGAGGTGATGCGTCATAATTTCGGTGTGATGATGTTGGTGGTGATAGTGGCGGTGGTAGTAATGTTGGTAGTGGTAGTGGTCGTGGTAATGTTGGTAGTGGTAGTGGTCGTGGTAATGATGGTGGTGGTAATGGATATAGTGGTTTGTCGAACTGATTGGTTTTGGCAATAATATTGATGGTAGTGGTCTTGGAAAACAGAAATAACTTGAAGAATAATAAAGATCGGAAAAAGGAAGGAGAGGTAGATTGGGAAAGAGAGGAGGGCGAGGAGGAGAAAAAGAGAAAATGAAAACAAGGCCGATGAAGCAGAAGGAGAAAGCAGAAAGGAGAGAAATGAGAGTATAGCTACAGTTGGCTCAAGAAGTGGTGGAGGATAGCGGTGAGGAGCTTTGGTAAGATTAACGATGGTATTCTTAAAAACTCTTTCCTTATATAAATCTTTGGAAGGGAAAGATTTATATAAGAAAAGTTTTTTTTTTAAGAATACCACCGTAAGATTCTGCGGTGGTATTCTTAAAAAAAAAAAAAAAAAAAAAAAAAAAAAATCCTTAAATAAATCTAACTGGAATTGTGTCTCCATTTGTCGCGGTACTTTCTATTCTATAAAAAATTCTATAAATTGCATTGCGCTGTCCCAGAGGATGAAATGGTGATACCTCATTACCGAGGTGTAGACATGGGCAGAGTGGGTAATAGGGTTTTTTGGTGGGTTCTGATTCCTCCACCAAACTATATACAGTAGAAAGAAAGCTATAGATATGCATGTTACCATGTTTTAGATTTATCCTATAGCTCAGTTGCTAGCGTCTTTGCTTCGTGCACAGGTCAGGGCTTGAATGCCTTGGCAGAGCTTCTAAAAGTTCAATTTGTCGTAAAAATACACAACTTGTCGAAGGGTTTGCCTAAATGAGAGGATTCGGTGAAAATGAGACTACGTCTGCTGTAGCCATGAAGAGTGTGCTCGGGGACTCGAGATAGTTCTTTTGTAGCATCGTTCAAGGTTCGGTTGCTAGCGTCTTGGTATCGTGATTATGTTGGCACAGGTCAGGGTTCGAATTCCTTGGGAGAGCTTCTAAAAATCTAATTTGTTCTAAAATTACACAACTTGTCGGATGGTTTGCTTAAATGGGAGAATTCAGTGAAAACAAGATTACATCTGCTGTAGCTATGAAGAGTGTGATTGGGGACTCAAATAGTCCTTTTGAAGCATCATTCATGGCTCAGTTGCTAGTGTCTTAGCTTTGTGATTATGTTGGCACTGATCAGGACTTGAGTCCCTTTGCAAAGATTTTAAAAATGTCCTGATAGTTAATTTTAGAATTCTATTTCTATATCTAAACTGTTTCTAATGTTCACATTTCTGTTTCTTCATATTGACTTCATATTGATGAATCACACCATCCTGCCTGGTCGTTATTGAATAAATAAAACAAATTTAACAAAATCATTAGGCGTACCCAGATGAATTGGCAAAACTGAACTGATTAGTGTAACAATTGAGCGGCTGGAAAGGCTCCTCATAGTTTTTACTCTCTCTCATTCTATTTCTACCTTTCTCCGTCTTCCTTTCCGCCTTAATTAAAGCTTCATTTTCCAAAACTTTTTCCCACTTCACCATTCCCTTACCACTCTCAAATTCTTTCTCCTTCTCCATCCTATCCTGTTTCTCCTTCTTCTTTTTCTCTTTCTCCTCCTCTTTTCTTATCTTTTTCTCCTCTTTCTCCTTTTCCTTCTCTTCCTCCTTCCTTTTCGCTTCTTTCTTCTTCCCATTTTTCATCTTTTCCCTCGTTTTATTTTCCTCCTCCCCTTCCCCTCTTTCTTCCTCTCTGTTTTCATCTCTTTTCCCTTTCCCTTCTCCCCTTTTTCTTTTCTACCTTCAGCCATTTTTTCTCTATTATCCCTCTCCACTCCTCTCCTCTTAAGAACATAAGAACATAAGAAATAAAGGAGACTGCAAAAGACCATAAGGCCTACACTAGGCAGCTCCGTATCCATCACCACCTGTCATCCCCATCCATAAAGTTGTCTAATAGTTTTTTAAAACAACTGATAGTTTCAGCGCTTACTACCCTCTCTCCAACCCTCTGATCTCCTTCTAATGCTTCTCTTTCCCTTCTCCCTTTTTCTTTTCTACCTTCAGCCATTTTTTTCTCTATTATCCCTCTCCACTTCTCTCCTCTCCTCTTCCTCTCTTCTTCCCCTTTTTCTCCTCTTCCTCTCTTCTTCCCCTTTTTCTCCTCTTCCTCTCCAACCCTCTGATCTCCTTCTAATGTTTCAGTTTCACCCTCAATTCGTCCATCTCCCACTCACGGCTCTCCTTCTCGTTCCTCTCCTCCACTCCCCTTCTTCTATTTCCGCACCTCCATTCCCTTCCCTCCACTTCCCCTCATCCACTTCTCCCTCCTCCACTTCACCTCCTGCTCCCGCCTTGCGCGATGCCAATCGTGATCAGAAGTTGCTTCGGTTCATTTAATCTGCCATTAATTCGTTAATGAGGGAGTCATGATTGCTGACGGGGTGAGGAGTTCGGAGGAGGGAGTATTGAAGGCGCAAGTCGCACTGGGAGAAAACGAGATTGTTCTTCTTGAGTAAGGAATCCAAGACTCTAAGTTGAATGTTACTTCCTACAACTTGCCCGCAGTACTTTTGTTTGTTGACATATGACCTACCTCACATGGCCTAGCTCACAAGGTCTATCCTGGCCATCATATATATATATATATATATATATATATATATATATATATATATATATATATATATATATATATATTATCATTTAGTGGGTCGAGAGACTCTGCTGTGGAGACACACTTTACAGACTTTGTTATGGCCTTCGTGAGACAGTACCCTGGTGGCGTAATAAGAAGCCTGTTGATCTCGTATTCGCTCAGTTGCGTGTCCGAATTCCGCACTCCTCTCCGATTCCTAGCAGTGATTGTTACCTGCCCCAGCAGTCCAAGTACAAAGGGTAAAGGTCACGGCTTCGTAAAACGAATCTATTCGGCATTTGAGGAACGTCGCCCAAGGAAGGTCACATCAATAAAGGGTCAAGATGGGTCACCATGAAGCCTTCAGCTCCGGTGCCCTACTCAGGTCACCGAAGACAGTGGACTAGTGGTCATTGCATTTTATCACGAAATAGCTATCGCTTCTATCCGTGAAGAAAACCAAAGAGAGGTCCCGTCCAGAGACGTAGCGAAGGAGAAATTTTAAGAGGAAAACAGAAAGAATGTTGGACAGAAACCGAAAGTATATCAACATTCTTTTGTGGATGGAGATTAGTTTCTAATCATAAAAGAATGCTGCGTTCAAGTCCATAAAATATTGCCTCCATAAAATATATGCAGTTGATACACATACGGTGATATGGTTTAACGTCACAAATTCCCCCCTATCGGGAGGCTAAGACGATGCCCCTTACAGAGGACTTTGAGGCTTTGAATTTAATAAACCATGTCCTTGTTTCAATTTCACCGGTGGCAGGGTTCGAGCCACCATCCCCTCGTCCTTCGCCGCAAGTAACGACGCCCTAACTCGCTCGGCCGGCGATCTTACTAAAGAGTAAATATCATAATCGTGGAAATTGCCACTCTAGTTAGGATACCATATATAAAGATATTTACTCCGATAATTGTTCTGTCCTAGAAATATTCTTTCAGTTAGAGAAATTTCACTGATCTGTTTCGCCTTCCAGTTTCACCTTACAACATCAATCAGTAAGAAATAAATAAATAGATAAATAAATAAATGAATAAATAAATAAATAAATAGATGAATAAATAAAAAAAAATTCGACCGCGTCTCGACCTAACGATTTCCCCAGCAACTTTGCTCCTCGATACTGCCTACCAATTTAGATTAACGATACTATCTAGCGAATTTACCATACAATTTGTCCATGGAATTTCTCTTTACGATTTCACTTAAGGATTTCTCCTTATCAGCCAGAGACCAAGTTTCTCGACTCTCAATTCGGTGTATTTTAAGATATCGTACATTGTCCCTGTAGACTGCTGATTATCGCATACAGCTTGGCCAGAATCCAGGCTGTGTGCCTGAAAGGTTTTGTATATTATCGTACATATTTTGTATCCCTTGGGTATTAGTGTATATCGCCTGTATGGATTGTGCGTAATGGTATATAATTTACAATAAATTTATAGAAAATGGTCTGTAAGGTTTCCAAATTATCATCATTGCCCAGATAGGATGCTGCTTATGGTAGCATTGGTGAAATAAGTGATCTTGTGCTATTTTCACAGAAATGGTATGTAACACCAAAGAAGGTAGATTTCTTTCATATTTCGTACATACGTGCATACGTACATCAATCTATCCATACATCCATACATACATACATCCATCCATCCATCTATCGATCCATCCATCCATGCATACATACATACATACATGTATAAATACCATGCATGCATACATACATACATATCTACATACATTTATACATACATACATACATATATTTGAATATCTAGGGAGCAGATTCTCTTGTATGCACGCGTTATTAAAGTCGACAGCATTAAGGAGGCCTACATATATACATACATATATACCTACCTACCTGCATACATACATACTGTACATACATACTCGTATATATTGTGCATATATACATACATACATACATGCATGGATGCATACACACATACATACATACGCCAATATAAGCGCCGAGTCAAAGCATAAACCAACCCCACACCTAATCCTACACTCATCCAAAACCTCATTTATTGTCCCTCCCATTTTCGAAACTCGTTGATGAAAGGTCATGTCCGTCCCCAGCCGTTGTATACAAGTTGTCCTTCAGCCGACACTAACTGCATGGACTGGAGATGACTGTAAATCATTTGGTTGAATGTTTAGACACTGGAGTCGTGTGTCCCTTTGAACATGCGCATAAGGTCGGAATTCGCATCTCTGATAACACATCGTTTTCCCTAACGGCAGAAGCTTCCAAATAAAGAGGGGAGCTTCCAAAGACAAAGTCTTTGGAGGTGAGTAAGCGGCGTCAGAAGTGAGGGAAAACTGTTGTTTGGTGAGTAAGTGGAAGTATAAAAGTGGGGAAGTGGTACAAAGGATTTTTTTTTTTCAGTGTTGACAAGTCTCGCATCTGAATTTCGTTCTCTCGGTTAGAAATGTTGTTCATACTTTGTGTCCGGGGCGTTTGTCCGAGAGGTAGATGACACAGGTGTGTATGAAATCACACATGCATACAGACATATCCGCACAACACACACACACACACACGACTCGGTGGCGCAGTTGGTAGAGCGCTGAACTACTAGCATGGTGGTGCCCGTAGTACTTGGTTCGAATCCTGCCCAGGGCCGAAATCATTTCGGTACCGCTGCGCTTCGGGTCGTTACTCTGACTCTCGTGGGCGGGGAGTTGGGTGTGTGTGTGTGTGTGTGGAAGGTCATAGCATTACCCATAGATCGGACCTACGAGCTCTGAGCTCTCTTCCAGGAGGGAAATAGCTGTCGATCACGAGTCCAACACGTGATCCAAAGACCAAGTGAACGCGCGCGCACAAACAAACGTGGAAAACATAAGACGCTCAATCACAAAAATACACAAACGCAATCAAATCAAGTAAGGAGTGAAAAATGGATAAAAAAAATAAAGAAAAGACGAGAAAGAAAACAAGAGAGAAGTAAAAGAGAATAACAGAAGAACGAACAAATGGTAAAGAAAAGGATAGAGAAAGAGAGACAGATAGAGACAGAGGCAGAGACAGAGGGAGAGATAGAAATAGAGATAGAGGCTGAGATAGAAAGATAAATAGGGATAGAGATAGACAAGGATAGATAGAGCGATAAAGACAGCTGGAGACGTAGGTAGTGACACAAGTAGAAACACAGATATTGGTGAAGCGAAGATGGAGACAGACAGATGTAGAGAAAGAGAAAGAATTAAAGAAAGAAATAGAAACGAAGATTGAAAAAGAGAAAAAGAGAGAGTGAGACAGAGACAAAGAAAGAGAAAAATACGGAGATAAAAGTATATACATAGAATGAGATAGAGAAAGGATAGAGAAATGGAGACATACAAAGATAACGTATGAGAGAGTGGGAGATATAGGGACAGAGATAGAGACAGTGAGAGAGAGATACAGAGAGAGAGAGAGAGAGAGAGAGAGAGAGATATGGGGGAGGGAGACAGAGAAAAAGGGAGAGAGAATGGAGAGGGAGGGAGATTAGGAGAGAGAGAGAGGGAGAGAGAGGGAAAGAGGGAGAGAGGGAGAGAGAGAGTGAGGGAGAGAGAAGGAGAGAGGGAGACAGGGAGAAAGAGGGGGAGAGAGGGAGAAAGTGGGGGAGAGAGGAAGAAAGAGGAGAGATGGGGAGGGAGGGAGATTGAGAGAGAGAGAGAGGGAGGGAGAGAGAAAGAGAGGGGGAGAGAGAAAGAGAGAGAGAGAAAGGGAGAGAGGGAGAAGGGAGAGAGAGAAAGAGAGCCACACACACACACCGACCGACCGATCGACTGAGAAGAACAAACAAAGATACAGCGACAGTGACACATTATATTTGGTCACGGAAAATATTAAAAAAAAAAAAAGTATCGGTCTGGAAGCTAACATTCAAATAAATTCACGTTTGTGTTTTCAAAACGCTTCTTGTGCTCTCGACAGCTCGAGTTTGTGCTTCCCTAGCTCCTGTTTTCTCATATCTTTTTTCGATTTTCGTCCCTCAATCCTTTGTTGCCTCAAATGCTTCTGTAGCGATATATGCGACCCCGTACCAAGCCTTAGTAATATCGGCCGTCAGGTGTTAACTGTGCTACAAAGGCTCGAGTAGTCGAATATGTATTGCCTATGCTACACAGGTAGAATTCGTTTCTCGTACCTTGTGTTACAGACGTGGGGAAGAATTATACTTGCATTGCTTGTTTTACAAAGGCGGAAATTGTTACACATGGATTATTTGCGCCACAAAGGTAAAATTGGTTGGTTATGTGTTGTGTTACAAAGGAAAAACATTGGCTCTATATTTGTTAATTGTCTTACACATAGTTAGATAGTGTAGTTGCATAAAAGTAAACAAAACCAATAAACTTACTTCATGGGGAACAAGACTTACGAACCTCTCTGTATGATCACATATGCCTGTCACTTGATTCAGCTATCGGAGTATGTAGGGTAAAGGTGATTGATCGGGCATCCTGATAAATGATTCATCTTAGCAAAGGTCTTATTGTGGACTCCGCAAAGCGAAATATGCTATATCAGGGACTACGCAAATATAGAATTTGTTCTGAAGTGTTCAGTATGTTTTTCAATATACATGTAGATATATTGTATTGATACACCAGGAATTAAAGATATATTTGCATAATTCTGTATACCATGGGACATTTTTATTTGTTCGATAAAGTAGATATGAAAGATTATCACAGGTACCCTCATGGATTTTCATATACCTACTTACTTATTTACGAGGGTATTTGTCTATTTTTTCTAGATATCTAGATAATTTGTGGTTTGTATACATTGCTTTAGGTCTTACATATTTATTTGTGTTTTCTCTTTTCTATTTTCCTTTTATCTATGTGGATGTGCGATCGTTTCCAGGAAAAGTCTTTATTCTCACAACTAAAACATTTTACGACCGAATGTTGCTAATGATACTAAACCTGCCAGCACAGATACATTCGTTCCAGCAAACGATTCCAAAGGAATGACAAGTGCCGTCCTCTCCATTTTGGTTCATTTGTTAACTCAGGCGAATCGACGAAATGAACACACGTTTTGGGCCGCGTCCAACCGGTATGAAGACATGTTGCTCTCTGAACGGAGCGGCCGGGGATGCCTGCACAGGGCTGAGGTGTGGGACATGGCACCCTGCGGTAGACCCCTGTGATGTTCTGCAAATCAAACACTTAAGGACGTAAATAACAGTCCCGTACTCAAGAATACCATTCAAAGAGTATCGGAATTAGTACCACTTGAGGACGTAAATAGCAGACCCGTACTCAAGAATACCATTCAAAGATTGTCGGAATTATTACCACTTAAGGACGTAAATAACAGTCCCGTACTCAAGAATACCAACACTTCTTTTCTTCAGAGATTTCGGAATTAGTACATTTTCAGACATACACCCCTATGTAATAATAAGCATTATTTTGCATATATGAATTATCATATTCATCTAATTGTAACATACAATATTAGGACTACGCTCGACGGGTCACGTTTCTGTACTTCTATGGGTTAAACTTGTTTAGATTTCCTACTTTTTCAATTGCAATCCAACTATACGTATCCCTATGAATAAGCACGTGTTCATGTATACATGCTTGCCAGTGTGTGTTCATGGATAAGTTTCCCATATCTATGCAAACGGACAACTTTCCTACATTCTTAGTTGCTTTGTAGGTGTTTAAGTTTTACCAATATAGTTTTTAAGTTACTCGTGATTATTTTGTATCCTTTCAGTATTAAGTATATTTTGTTTCACTCGGTATATAGAGTATAAATAATTTTACGGAAAAATGTTAAGATAATTGCCTAGAATTAAACTCTTCTGGATATTGACACAAACAATTGACACAAACAAATGTCAATTGACACAAACATAATTGCCTAGGTCTTGAGAATATTCGTATGATCTTTTTTTATTCTTTTTGTTATTTTTCATATAATTTCATCCATATCTCTTCCATTTTCTTTGAAATATTCCTTGGTTGAGCCCTGAATCTAGATTTAGCCAAAGATTTTGTAATTTTTCTTCAAGAAAACCTATGATTGATCCGGTTTAACGTTGTGAAATCACCCTGTCAAGAGTCTAGGACAGTACCTCTTACAGTGGACTTTGTAGCGTGGAATTCAATGAACCATACCATTGGTCCAACTCGCTGGCGGCAGGATTCAACCTTCGCCGCAAGTAGCGACACTCTAACACGCTTGGCCAGCGAGCGTTATCAAGGAAATTCATCTGAGAGAATATTCTCAAAGGAAAATGATGTATCGCGTTCGTTAACGTATCTCCTGATAACGCATTTCTCTGATATCTATATCTTTTTTCCCTTTCATCTCCTTCTCTCCTATATTTTTCAAATTTTCCTTCCTTCCACTCCTTCTTCTTTTGGTAAGGCATTTCCTTGTTATTTTTGTATTTCTTACCTTTCTTACCTTCCTCCTTTCTCCTACTCCTACTCTCCTATCCTTTTCAGACTTTCCCCCCCTATTTTGGTAACGTATTTCCTTTTTATTTACATATTTCTTGTCTCTCTTATCTTCCTCTCTTCTGCTCCCCTTCCCTTCCTACTCTCCCACCCTTTCTAAACTTCCTCTCTTCCTACTTCTTTCTCTTTTGGTAACGCATTTCCCTGTTATTTACATATTTTTCTCTTTTCGTTATCTTTCTCTTTTCTCCTCTTCTTCCACCACCTTCACTGCTCCGCTTTTCAAGCCTCTCTTCTTACACTCCTCCTACGTTTGGTACCACGTTTTCCTGATGCTAATATCGTTCTTGCCTTTCTCATCTCCCTCCTTTCGCCTTCTCTAACTCCTCATCCTCCTATCCATTTCAAACCTCATTTTCTTGTACTT
>NC_134820.1:24920304-24942804 GCF_046742065.1 Oratosquilla oratoria | reverse complement strand
CTTTTCTTTCCTTTCTTTCACACATATTTTGGGTCGTTTTTATTTTTATTTCTTTTTTTCTACACTCTTCCTCTGCATCCCGTCTTTCCGTTTTCTTTCGATCTCCTTTGTAAAATGCCCCTACACTTTCCCGTTTTCTTTTCATCCGTTTCTTCGAATTAAGATTTTATTATAAAATATAGCCTCTCGCTCATTGCCCTATGTTTTATATTTGGATATTTTCCATAATCAGTTTTGAGGCGTAAACAGATTACATACAATACATGCATTGTTTATACACATACGTACATGTATAATCTCTTAATAAACAGAGAAATTCGCCATGGTTGATTTAATTAACACTGTCTATTTGCACCAAAGGCTATAGAAGTCATAACATATTTCCAGGCAAAGTACTATCAAGAGATAGTTGAATGGAATAGTTTGACTATTAGATAAGATAGTAAAGATGAAACTACCCAAAAAGGTGTTCACCATTTCTGTACAAAAAACTATCCCAGCTTTACTATCCGTCTTTACATTGTCGATGTTTTAGGGACTATTGAATAACCAGTGTTGCTACTGTGATCTATGCCAGTTCCACAAATGAGCGAGATTTTGTCCACAAAATTCCCACAAGGAAATCTGAATTTTCATTTTTTTTTCCACAAAAAGGAATTATTATTATACACACAAACAAGTTCATTGCAACATGTAATTTGCTTGGAAAATATCACATGTAAGCAAATTTCTCAGACACAAATTTGTAGAAAATTCCCAGAAATGTGTAAGAGCTTTCCCACAAAATTCCCACAAGGAAATCTGAATTTTCAATTTTTTCCCACTAAAAGAAGGAATTATTATACATAACAAGTTCATTGCAACATGTAATTTGCTTGGAAAATATCACATGTAAGCAAATTTCTCAGACACAAATTTGTAGAAAATTCCCAGAAATGTGTAAGAGCTTTCCCACAAAATTCCCACAAGGAAATCTGAATTTCCACATTTTCCCCCCACAAAAAGAAGGAATTATTATATACACAAATAAGTTCATTGCAACATATAATTTCCTCACAAAACGCCCCATGTGAGCAAATTTCTCAAGACACAAATTTGTGAAAAATTCACACAAAAAGGCGTCGGTGCTAATGACACCCCTACGGAGCAGGGTCACGAAGTGTTCTTATATGATTAAAATCTCATCTTTATTCAGTAGGATATGATGATTACTTTTACCAGTGCTATCTCCCTTGCTCCCCGGTCCTCCTTATATCACTCTTCCATTACCTAAGTCGTTCCATCTCTCACACGTGATATTGCTTAAAGGATAGAAACGCTGGGTATCAATACACTAGGATTAAATTGTTCAGTAACTGGTTTAAAAAGAAATATGTACAATGCATAACAAGAATAAAGATTCTAGTCAACATCGTCTTCAACTCCGTTCCTTATGTTCTTTTTTTTTTTCTTCTTACGTTCAAAATGATCTTCTACAATACATATATATATATATATATACAGGGTGCGGCAGGTATTTGAGAACAAAGGAGATTGTTTGTAATAAGGGTTATTAACGTTTTAGTATATATTTAAATTAGCATTTATTGTATTCTATACATTAACGCAAAGCAAATGCACTGTTTCACTCAATGAAACCTCCATCCTTGTCAATGATATCTTCCAAGCGACGTCTAAATCGTTGGCAAGCAGCAATGAGTTGACTCTTGGGGATGTTAGCCATTGCAGCGACAATGGCTTCTTGGAGAGATGCTATAGTGTTGTGAGGTTTACGATTAGACTCCCTCTCAACTACGCCCCAAACATAATAGTCCAAAGGATTGACATCAGGGGAGCTAGGGGGCCACATGTTGGGGGTTACGTGGTCATGAAAATTGGTGGCCATCCATTCTTGGGTTGTGTGAGCTGTATGGGATGGAGCAGAGTCTTGCTGGAAGACGTACGGCCTGCCACGTGCTACACCATCCATCCAAGGCTTTACAACAGTCTCCAACACTTCAGTGTAAGAAGCTGCATTGATACGAAGTCCTTGGCGGAAAAAAAAAGGGAGGCATCACATCGCCTTCACTGCTCACGACACCCAGAACCATCACTGATGCTGGAAATTTAGTATGCATAACCGTTGGAACTTCACCTGCAGTTTGACACAACCAACGATCGTTCCTCCTATTCACCTTCTGGTCCTGAACAAAGTTCTTCTCATCAGAGAAGAACCAAAGGATTCCTGGTTCTTCAGGATGTTTTAACTTGTTCAAAAGACGTCTGGCCCTAATGACTCGGTTCTCACGTGTCTTCTGTGACATGAACTGTCCTCTTCGGATCACATACGACTTATACCGGAGATCTTCGTGAACAACACGTCGAATGGTGGCCTCATCAACTTGAAAATCCTTGGCCAGTGCCCTCATGGACTTCCCAGGGCTTTCATCAATCGCCGATTGAATAGCATTTATGAATTCTGATGTTCTGATGCTGTCCGATCGTCGGGAATGTTGTTTACGTTGCGATGTACTTGCCACATTGCCTCTGGCATCCACAAGTTCCCTTCTGACCTTATAAACGAAGGACCGGGCAACATTAAGGAAGGCAGCAATTTCAGAATTAGTATGCCCAGCTGCTATAGAGACAATAACTGCATGCCTTTTCATTTCTTGGGTAATATTTGATTGTGACATTTTCATCTGGAAAAGAAAAGGAATGGTTAGCTATGGTGTCTAAGCTACTAGACCACATAGAAGATGCGTTCTCAAATACCTGCCGCACCCTGTATATATATATCATGTATATACATGTATATGTATGTATATATATATATATATATATATACATATCACGTGAAAAACAGTCATAGCAAAATAGTCTGGGGACAGGGAATCTCTATATTTCAATTGCAAACTGCAATCCTCTTCAGTATCTACTGAAGAGTATTGCAATTTGCAATCGAAACATATAGATTCCCTGTGTCCAGTCTTTTTGGCTCCAGCTGTGGTTTTCACGTGATCGACAATTGTGGTGCTACATTTTTCATCAGATATATATATATATATATATATACATATATATATATATATATATATATATATATATATATATATATATATATACCCCCACGTCACTCAGTGACCACTTCTAGGTCATGCGTCATAGAAAAAAATATAGAAAAATACAAATAAACTCTATCAAGGACAGGAAAGAATCGTCTTTGTAGATACGTACAGATCGCCTATAACAACAGAAGCTATAAACTAATATGAAAGACGACCTAAGCAAAGAGAACAAACAGAATAACATAAGAGGCCGATTTAGGCCCTGAAAGGTTTGTCATATCTGATCAAACGCTTTCGTTAATTACAGCAAAACTACGCGGTACAGTGTCCTTTGTAGAGTCCATTAGCTTTTTAGAGGCCCACTTCAAGAGAATAGGAGACAATTGGTACTATAAGTAGTAGTACTACAGACGAGAGGATCCACTTCTTATTCTCTAATAACTTAATGACTAATGCTAATGTGTGTGTGTGTGTGTGTGTGTGTGTGTGTGTGTGTGTGTGTGTGTGTGTGTGTGTGTGTGTGTGTGTGTCTGAATGAATATGTGTGTATATGTTTGCCTGCGCGTGTATGTGTCCGCGCGCGCGCGCATGTGTGCACGTTATGCCTGTGTGCACGTTGTACGTCTGTGTTTCTGAGTCTACATGTATTATTTTCTAGCTTTATACATTCATGTATACATACATACATATATACATACATAACATACATACATACATAACATACATACATACACACATGCATGCATGCATACATACATACATACATACTTATACAAAAGGTTTTTTCCCCCTTACACGGGAGGTAGCCAATAAACAAAGGTATAGAAACCACTCCCACCCATTCCACCCCCTACATACTCCACTCCCCTCTACCCTCCTCCCTCCCTCTTGTCTTGATACCTCCTGGATAACGGGTCATCCCTGCATCTTGTCCACTGCTGTATATTCTTAGCAAATCAGACAATTTCACATTCGTGTACAAAAGTTGCATCTGATGTGGTAATCGTTCGTAAGAGAAGGGTTAAATTAATCCCCAATTCTCTTTGAACTTGTTATAGAATTTCCCGTCCCCCATCACATAGATTATATTCAATCAATATTTCATTAGTTTGTACAATTATACAACAATGCCACACTTAGATGCTTTATACCTTACAAGGGCCATCCTAGTATGTGGCAATATTATCTACAATATATAATTCGATTATCACGGACACATAATAGTTACTTACATTACAGTGACTTTATTTTACAAAAATGCTATATGCGTTAAGGGGACACTACAGTAGTGGCGCGTTGCCGCACATCTCATCACGAATGCTCTGATGTGGAATAAGAAGGTCTTTGGCAGAAACTTCGGCAGAAGAATCTCTTCGGCGATTTTCTTAGTTCGTCATGATTGTCTCTGAGACTCCTTCTTCGACCTTCCGGGACTCTTGAGACTCATTTGGGCGTCTTTGGTTCTTGCGTCTCGACTTTTTTTTTTTTTTTTTTTTTTTTCAAATTTCTTGTCTGTCACTGCCGCCAGACCAAGCCCCTCCTCCTCCTCCATTTCCTCCTCTTCTTCTTCCTCCTCCTCCTCCTCCTCTTCCTTTGTGTTCCTTTGTGTTCCTCTTCCTACTCCTCCTCATCTTCCTCCTCTCCCTCTTCTTACTCCTTCTCATCTTCTTCCTCCTCCTACTCCTCATCTTCCTCGTCCTCCCCCTCCTCTTCTTACTCCTCCTCCTCCTCCACTCCTTCCTCTCTTCCTCCACTTCCTACTCCTCTTTCTTCTTCCTTTTCTCCATTAGTCTTCTTCAATGACTTCCGCCCCTCTTAATTCTCACGATCAACAACCCTCTTCTTTTTCGAGATTGTCTAAGAAGATAGAAGCGATAGTAAACGACGGTATCTAACCATTTCTTTTATATCAAAATCGTTCCATTCAGCTTAGAGGTTTCATGAGTGCTGTAGCGATGCTATTGTTGGTGAAAAGAAAGGGGTTTTGGTGACTTCGTCTCAAAGGATTACAAAGGCGGAGCATGCCGACAGGAGACCTTTTGATCCATATCTAGGTCGGATGCAAAAAAAAAAAAAAAAAAAAAAAAAAAAAAAATAATAATAAATTAAAACTATAATAATGTAAAAATAACAAATAGAATACATAAATAAATGCATAGGTATAGTTGAATAACAAACAAAAAGGTAAATAGTAAATGATTATAAATTGACATATAACTAATAATAAATGAAAATCAGACAGACAAATTATAACAAAACAAAAACAAATAATATTGTAAGGTACGAGTGAACTGATTTTACATGCGGTGGGAGCCGCTATATATACTGCGTGGGTGCGTAATTACATACTTGCACTGGGATAGGTTAGGTCGGGTCAAGTAGGGTCACACTGGCAGAAAAGCGTCAGGTCGTGGGCAACATCATGCACGTTCCATGCCACGTGATCATCGTGGTGTGTACAGTGTAAAAGGCAGAATTTTATTTATTTTTTTATTTATTTATTTCATTTATCTATTCATTTTACTGGTAATCATATATGTGTGTACTAGTATTAGTGCACTTGTGTATTTATACTAGTGTACTTGTATTAGTGTAGTAATGTACTAGTACTAGTGTACTAATGAACTAGTTCTAGTGTACTAGTATTTGTGAACTAGTACATACATATACCAAAGGCTCTTTCCCCCTTACACGGGGGGTAGCCAAAAAGAAAAGGGCATAGAAACCACTCCCACCCATTCCATTTCCTATATATTCCACTCCCCTCCACCCTCTTCCCTCCCTCTTAACTTGGCATCTCCTGGATGACAGGTCATCCCTGCATCCTGTCCACTACCCTGGGTCAGAAGCAGTGTCGCAAGACACAGCACATCCACAGCAAATCTTGAGACAGTGCGATGTAGTTCAGTTCGAAGCTTTAAGATTCGTTTAGATAAACACCTAAGAAAGATGCTTGCCTGTCATTTATTTTGTATTATTTGTTTATGTGTTTGTTATTATTTGTCTGTTTATTATCATTTGCTTAATTTTCATTTGTTATCAATTATTATATGCTTAATTGTCATTTATTATTAATCATCATTTGCTTAATTTTCATTTGTTATCAATTATTATATGCTTAATTGTCATTTATTATTAATCATCAGTCAATTTATTATTATTATTTACCTGTTTGTTTATTATTTAACTATACCTGTGCATTTATCCATTTTATTCATTATTATTAGTATCATTATAATCTTTATTTTTATCTATTTATTTATCTATTCTTTTAATTTATACTTATAGTTTTTTTCAGCATCCGACCTAGTTATGGACCAAAAGGTCTCCTGTCGGCATGCTCAACCTTTGTAATCATTTGTAAAAATATTATCCAGAATAAAATCAGTGCAGTTTACCAACAGTGGGGTGCTTCCTATAGCTGAATAAAATCACCTGGCGACAACCATAATAAAATAAATGCAGTTTAACAACATAGTGGGATATCCTTTTTGACTACAGTGGGGTGTTTCCTATAGCTGAATAAAATCGCCTGCCGACAACCAGAATAAAATAAATAAGTCATCCGTCGTGGAAGGGATTAACTCTTCCTGTTTCGGAAATTGATTTTCCGGGTCTTCCTCTCTTTCTCTCTATTTTCTCTCTTTATCCTATCTATCTCCCTCTCTTTTTCTCTCCCTCATCTCTATCTTTCTCTCTCTCTCTCAATCTCTCTCTCTCTCTCTTCTCTCCTCTTTCTCTCTCCCTCCCTCTCTTTCTTCCCCTCCCTTTTTTTTCTCCCCCTCTATCATTCTCTCTTCTCTTCTCTCTCTCTCCCTCTCTTTCTTCCCCTCCCTCTCATTCTCTCTCTCTCTCTCTTTCAGCACCCAATCCCGTAGACTCCCCCCACATCACCACCCACCCCCGTCGCCTCCCAGCAGAAGCCAGCCTCCTCCCCCCCCTTCCTCCCTTCTTCTCTCCCCCTCCCCCCAACCCGTTGGGTCATCAAAATTCCTCGCTAAGTTCGCCAGCACTTCTTATCTTGTCTTGCCTTCGCTTGTCTTTTGTCTGCCTCGGTTGCTCTCTCTCTCTCTCTCTCTTTCTCCGTCTGTCTGTCTCTCTGTCTTTCTCCATATTTCTCTCTCGCTCTCTTCCTCTCTCTCTCCCCCTTCCTCTCTCTCTCTCTCTTTCTCTCTCTCTCTCTCTCTCTCTCTCTCTCTCTCTCTCTCTCTCTCTCTCTCTGGCCTTTTGCATCGCTTCGATGTTTCGACAACTGCTTTGCCACCGCGGCACTTTCGGAAAGGAGACTCAAGTGAAACACACACACTCACACACACTCGCTCTCTTTCATTCTCTCCTTTTCCTCTCTTTTTATGTCCTTCCCTATCTCCATCACGCCCTTCATCCTTCTCTCCCTCATTCCCTCAGTCACTCACTCACTCTTACTCACTCACTCTCAGTCACTCTCACTCACTCACTCACTCTCTCCCTCCCTCCCTCCTTCCATCCCTCCCTCTCTCCTACTCCCTTCTTTCATTCCCCACCCTCCCTCTGATCAGTCAACTCTTCAATCCCCTCCATCTCCATCTCATCAGTCCCATCCCATACCTCTCTTTTCTTCTCTTTTTTTCACTCATGCTCTCTCATGTTTTCTTCCTCTCTCATAGTTTCCCTTTTTCTTTTCCTTCTTCATCATCTTCTGGCTGTTGTTCTTTGTTCCGTGTTTGTCTTTGTGTCTTGCTGGTCGACTTCCTGTTCAAGCCACGAGAAGTTAATTCCTTTTCACTGTTGTTGAAGACTTACACGTCTCTTCTGACTGCAGCAAGATAGCTTTATATTCACCCGAAAGGAACTTTCATCGTCGTGAATGAGTTCGTTTGTTTTGTACAAATGGTGATTGGGAGATTGTCTCTGTTAAGAATAGGTCTATGCCTCGTATTGGGTCTTACAGTACTTTCTGTCTCTCTCTCTCTCTGTCTGTCCCTCTCTTACCCCCTTCATCATCATCATCATCATCTTATTCTTATTCTTGTGAAAGGTTGTGATTCACTCTCTCTCTCTCTCTCTCTCTCTCTCTCTCTCTCTCTCTCTCTCTCTCTCTCTCTCTCTCTCTCCATCATCTTATTCTTATTCTTGTGGAAGTTTGTGATCCACATTTTGAAGGCGATGAGAGTACCGGAACAATTAAAGGCTGTTTGTCCATAGTCAGTCGAGATCTGCGCTAAGAAGCAAGGCAACTGACCACAAAGGCCATAATAGCTACCACAACATATATATATATATATATATATATATATATATATATATATATATATATATATATATATTCGTACAGTAATATTTACAATGTGACAAGTAGGTTTTTACATGGTTGAGTGATACACTCTATATATATATATATATATATATATATATATAATATGTATATATATATATAATTGTGATACATAGATGGATATGGCGTATTTTAATACTACATGGTGAAAAATGAAATATCAGGAAAATTCCTTCTGTGGACGTATGCTTCTCAATGGTCGTCTCTTGTGCGGACCAGGCGTCCTAAGGGTCAAGGTCAGGCCCGCCTAATTACAGTCAAGTGGCCTCTACGGTCGGTTTCTGGTTAGACCTAAGGCTCAACAGCCGCCTGGTGCTGCTGCTGCGACATACGCGACGTCGTCTGTCTTGATGTCTATATTCTCGAAGTGTGACGTCCTGTGACGTGTAATATATCTTCTTCCAACATTCTTTTCTTTCTTCTTCTTCTTCCAACATTCTTCTCTTTCTTCTTTTTTTCTTCTCTCTCTTCTGTTTCTTATTCTTACTCTTCTCTTTCTTCTATTTCTTCTTCTTCTTCCTCTTTCTCTTCTTCTTCTTTCTCTTCTTCTTCTTCCTCTTTTCCCCACTGTTCTTCTTCTTCTTCCTCTTTCTCTTTTTCTTCCTACTTTGTTCCACTGTCATTTTTTTGTACTGTTCTATTTTGTTTTTTCTATATTATCATCATCACCATCATCATCATCATCATCATTATCATCATCATCATTACTATTTCTTCCTTTTATTCTTTTTCTTCTTGCTCTTCCTTCCCTTCGTCTTCCTCATCGTCTTCTGTCAGCTTCTTATCTTAGCTTCTCCTTCTTCCTCTGTTTTTCACTGACCTCAGTTTGCTGAGGTCATCCCTGATGATGCGTTCTTGCAGTTGATGTCCTTCTTGTTGACTTTGAAGTTTCTTCTCCTCCTCCTCCTCCTCTTCCTCCTCTTCCTCCTTCTCCTCCTCTTCCTCTTTCTCCTCCTCTTCCTCCTCCACCTCATCTTTTGCTAAACTTCCTTTGCCTCTACCTTTCTTCCTCTTCCTATTCCTCCTCCTTCTCCACCTCATCTTTTGCTAAACCTCGTTTGCCTCTACCCTTCTTCCTCTTCCTCTTCCTCCTCCTCCACCTCATCTTTTGCTAAACTTCCTTTGCCTCTACCCATCTTCCTCTTCCTCCTGTTTCTTTTCCTGTTTCTTCTTCCATTCCTCATCTTACTTCTCCTCTTTCCCTCGCTCCTCTTTTTATTTTCTCTTTTTCTCCTCTACTTCTTACTTTCCTGTTTCTTTTCCTATTGCGTTACCTCTTTCTCCATTTCTATTTTTCCTTTCCTATTTTTCCTTCTTCCTACCCTTTCCCCATCTCCATTTAATCTTCCCGTTTCCTCTTTTTTTTTTTTCGTTCTTTTTTCCTTATATTTACTCCACCAATGATTTTTCCTTTCGTTATTTGGAATTCAACGAATACATTTTTCTCTCCTTCGCTGTAATCGTTGTTCCTTTGTCTCTCGTTCTAATGCGTTCTAATGCCCTCTTTTGTCTCTCGCCCTCCATCCCATTGTTTTTCGCCTCAATGTATGCACCGGACGTCACTCGGGTCCTTATCCTCTTAGGCTGACTCGATAAGTTCCGCGAGCACTCGCTGTCGCCGCGTTCTTTGTCCTCTTCTTCGCCTGCGACTTCTTCTTCTGGTTTTCGTTTCTCTTCTTCTTTTCTTTATTCTTCTTCTTTTTTCCTTCATCTTCTTTTACTTCTTCTTCTTCTTTGTTTTCTTCTTCTTCGTCTTCTTCTTCTTCGTCTTCTTCTCCTTCTTCTTCGTCTTCTTCTTCTTCTTCGTTGTCTTCTTCTTCTCTTCTCCCTTTTCTTCTTCTTCCTTCTTCTATTTCTTCCTTTTTCTTATTCTTCTTCCTCTGCTTTATCTCCTTTTTCTTCGTCTTCTTCTTCGTCTTCTTATTATTCTTTTTCTTCCTTTTTCTTTTCTTCTTCCTCTTCTTCTTTATTTATTTCTTCGTCGTCGCCTTCTTCTTCTTCTTAGTCGTCGTCGTCGTCGCCTTCGTCTTCGATTTTGTCGTCTTCGTCCTCGTCTTCTTCTTCTTCTTCTTCGATGTCGTCGTCTTATTCTTCATCTTCTTCTTCATCTTTATTTTCGTCTTCGTTGTCGTCATCTTGTTGTTTTTGTTGTTGCTGTTGTTGTGTTGTTGTAGTTGTTGTTGTTCTTCTTCTTTTTCTTCGTCTTCTTCTTGTTCTTCCTTTTCTTTTTCTTCTTCTTGTTCTTGTTCTTCCTTTTCTTTTTCTTCTTCTTCCTCTCCTATTCCTTTTTCTTTCTTCTTATTATTTTTATTATTTCCTCTTCCTCCTCTTCCTTTTCTCTTTCTTCCTCCTTCCTCTTTTTTTTTTCTTTTTTTATTCTTCTTCAGTTGCTTCTGCATTTCCATTCAATCCCCTCCCTTTCCTGATTCTTTGTTGTATTTTTTTTTTCTTCGTTTTTTCTTGGTCGAGTCTCAGGCTCTGCTTCGTCGTGATGGATTTGATTGGTTTCGTGTTTTGTCTTTGCCTTCGCTTGACCTTGAAGTCTTTTCGAAAAAAAAAAAATCGGAAGCTTCCGGGTCACCTCTGATTTGGTGAATTTTTTTGAGTTTGATTTTTGTTTTTTGTTTTTTGAGTTTGACTCTTTTCTTTAAGCATTTTGTTATCTTTCTGAAGGTTCTTAGCCTCTGTTGCTTTGTTCTTCAGCACAGGATCTTCAGTTTTCCCTCTACACTCTTTTCTCTTTATTTTCTCTCTTTTTTTATCGTCTCTTCCCTTTCGCATAGCTCTTTTTTGTAATAGAAAATAGTCTATTTAGAAATATTCATTCAAAATCATTTAAATTCTAATTCTTATAATGTCCCTTAGACGAATCATATTACTTGAAGCCAGAGGAGAACTTATGAAGTGTTTAATCAAACTGAAAAAATATAAATTCCTAAACTCAACTCCTGTTGACCCAAAATAGACTTTGTAGACTTTTTTTCATCTTCCTTTAGTGTCTTGTTCCTTCCCACTCTTCTTTTCTTCTTCTTCTTCTTCTTCTTCTTCTTCTTCTTCTTCTTCTTCTTCTTCTTCTTCTTCTTCTCCCCTTCCTTCACGGCTTCTCTTCCCCCTCCTCCTATGCTCCTCCCTCTATTCCTCCTTTTTTTTTTCTTCTTCTTCTTCTTCCTCCCTTCCTTCACGGCTTCTCTTCCCCCTTCTCCTATGCTCCTCCTCTATTCTTCCTTTTTTCTACTTCTTCTTCTTCCTCCTTTCCTTCACTTCCTCTCTTCCCCCTCCTCCTATGCTCCTCCCTCTATTCCTCCTTTTTTCTTCTTCTTCTTCTTCTTCTTCTTCCCCCCTTCCTTCACGGCTTCTCTTCCCCCTCCTCCTATGCTCCTCCCTCTATTCCTCCTTTTCTTCTTCTTCTTTTTCTTCCTCCCTTCCTTCACTTCCTTTCTTTCCCCTCCTCCCTCTATTCCTCCTTTTTTCTTCTTCTTCTTTTTCTTCCTCCCTTCCTTCACTTCCTCTCTTCCTACTCCTCCTATGCTCCTCCCTCTATTCCTCCTTTTCTTCTTCTTCCCCCTCCCTTCCTTCACGGCTTCTCTTCCCCCTCCTCTTATGCCTCCTCCCTCTATTCCTCCTTTTTTTTCTTCTTCTTCTTCCTCCCTTCCTTCACGGCTTCTCTTCCCCCTCCTCCTATGCTCCTTCCTCTATTCTTCCTTTTTTCTACTTCTTCTTCTTCCTCCTCCCTTCCTTCACTTCCTCTCTTTCCCCTCCTCCTATGCTCCTCCCTCTATTCCTCCTTTTCTTCTTCTTCTTCTTCTTCTTCTTCTTCTTCTTCTTCTTCTTCTTCCTCCTCCTCCCTTCCTTCACGGCCTCTCTTTCCCTCCTCCTATGCTCCTCCCTCTATTCCTCCTTTTTTTCTTCTTCTCCTTCTTCCTCCTCCCTTCCTTCACTTCCTCTCTTCCACCTCCTCCTATGCTCCTCCCTCTATTCCCCCTTTTTTTTTCTTCTTCTTCCTCCTCCCTTCCTTCACTTCCTCTCTTCCCCCTCCTCCTATGCTTCTCCCTCCATTCCTCCTTTTTTTCTTGTTCTTCCTCCTCCCTTCCTTCCTTCACGGCTTCTCTTCCCCCTCCTCCTGTGCTCCTCCCTCTATTCCTCCTTTATTTCTTCTTCTTCCTCCTCCCTTCCTTCACTCCCTCCCTTTCCCCTCCTCCTATCCTCCTCCCTCTATTTCTCCTTTTCTTCTTCTTCTTCTTCTTCTTTTCTTTTTCTTCTTCTTCTTCTTCTTCTTCTTCTTCCCCCCTTCCTTCACGGCTTCTCTTCCCCCTCCTCCTACGCTCCTCCCTCTATTCCTCCTTTTTTTTCTTCTTCTTCTTCCCCCCTTCCTTCACGGCTTCTCTTCCCCCTCCTCCTATGCTCCTCCCTTTATTCATCCTTTTTTTCTTCTTCTCCTTCTTCCTCCTCCCTTCCTTCACGGCCTCTCTTCCCCCTCCTCCTATGCTCCTCCCTCTATTCCTCCTTTTCTTCTTTCTCCTCCCTTCCTTCACGGCTTCTCTCCCCCCTCCTCCTATGCTCATCCCTCTATTCCTCCTTTTTTTATTCTTCTTCTTCTTCCTTCCTTCCTTCACTTCCTTTCTTCCTACTCCTCCTATGCTCCACCCTCTATTCCCCCTTTTTTTCTTCTTCTTCTTCCTCCTCCCTTCCTTCACTTCCCCCTCCTCCTATCCTCCTCCCTTTATTCCTCTTTTTTCTTCTTCTTCCTCTTCACTCTCTCGAGACTCGTGTTTTGCATCACCACTTTATTGCCTGCTTCCTTCCTCACCCTAAGTCCCTTCCCCTCTCCCCCCTCTCAGTGACCACCCCACTCCGTCCCTGCCCCCCACCCCCACCCCACCCCTCAACCCTGAGAGACTCGACGTTCCTCGATGTCAATTGTACCTCGACTTCGCCTGATCTTCTTAGCGAAGTTTGCCTTCTTCGTCAGCCTCGAGAACTCCTGTTGTACTTTCTTCTCTTCCTTGGATTTTCTCTTCGTTGTTCTTTTCATTCTTCTTTCTTCCCCTTTCCGTTCTTCTCATCCTCCCTTGTTTCTTCGTTCTTTTTTTTTTTTTTTTTTTTTTTTTTTTTTTTGCTGGCTTATCCTGTTTTTTTTTTTATTTCTCTTCTTCTCTTCCTTGGATTTTCTTTTCGTTGTTCTTTTCATTCTTCTTTCTTCCCCTTTCCGTTCTTCTCATCATCCCTTGTTCTTTCTATTCTTCTGTTTCTTCGTTTTTTTTTGCTTGCTTTTCCTGTTTTTTTTTTTGTTTCTCTTCTTCTCTTCTCTTGATTTTTTTCGTTGTTCTTTTTATTCTTCTTTCTTCCCCGTCCCGTTCCTCTCCTTTTCCCCTCCCTTGTTCTTTCTCTTCTTCTGTTTCTTCGCTTTTTTATTTTTTTTGCTTGTTTTTTCTGTTTTTTTCTCTTCTTCTCTTCTCTTGATTTCTTTTCGTTTTTCTTTTCATTCTTCTTTCTTTCCCTTTCCATTCTTCTCTCTCCCTTGTTCTTTCTCTTCTTCTGTTTCTTCGTTTTTTTACTTATTTGTTGTTGTTTTTTTGCTGGTTTTTCCTGATTTTTTTGTTTCTCTTCTCTTCTCTTGATTTCTTTTCGTTGTTCTTTTCATTCTTCTTTCTTCCCCTTTCCGTTCCTCTCCTCTCTCCCTCCCTTGTTCTTTCTCTTCTGTTTCTTCGTTGTTGTTTTTTTGCTGGCTTTTCCTGATTTTTTTTATATTTCTCTTCTTCTCTTCTCTTGATTCCTTTTCGTTGTTCTTTTCATTCTTTCTTTCCCTTCCTGTTCCTCTCCCCACGCCTCCCTTGTTCTTTCTCTTCTATTTCTTCATTTTTTTTTACTGTTTTTTCCTTATTTTTTTTCTCTTCTTCTGCATTCCTCTATTTTACATTTTGTGTCCGGTTTCTCATCTTCTCATTTTGTTTCTCTTTCGTGATTATATTTCTTGTTTGTCCTTTTCTTCTTTCTTCCTAGCATTTTTACTTGTTTTTCTTTTTTTCTGTTTTTTGCTTTCTGCGTTTATTCTTCGTTTGTTCCTACTCTCTTTTTACTGCAGCCCATCTTTCTCTCTCTTTCTACCAAAATCTCCAAGTGTGTGTTTCTTTTCTTCATAATTTTTCCTCTCTTCTCTTTTTCTTGTGTTATTTTATGTTCTCTTTTTTATTTATTTTTTCTCTCTCTCTGCCAAAATCTCCAATTGTTTGTTTCATTTCTTCATAATTTTTCCTCTCTTCTCTTTTTCTTATGTTATTCTGTGTTCCCTCTTATATTTGTTCTCCCTGCTCTGCTCTTTCTCTTTTCATATACTCTCTCTTCTCTCCTTTTCCTCTGACCAATTGCTCTCGTTTTTTGTTTGCTTGTTTGTTATTGTTGTGTTTTGTTTTACGTCTGTTCAGTTTCCGTCTTTGTTTTTTATGACCTATTTTTTCCTCCTTCTTGATTAACGTTCTCCCTCTTTGTATCTCTCCTTAATTTCACTTTTTTCTTGTCTGTGTTTTGTTCGTACCTTCTCTTCTTGTCCATTCCTTTAATTCTAAACTGAGCCTTTTTCTTTCCCATCTGCTCGCCTTCCATTATTTCAAGCTATCCACCTTATTGCCCTCTTTCTCATTCTACAAAGGATTGCAAAGGAGGAGCATGCCAACAAGAGACCTTTTGGTCCATAACTAGGCCGGATGCGGAAAAAAATAATGATAAATACATAAAAGAAAAAAATATATATATATATATAATAATATGAATAATAAATAAAATTAAATGCACAGGTATAGTTAAATAATAAACAAACAGGTAAATAGTAAATAACAATAAATTTACAGATAACTAGTAATAGATAAAAATCAAGAAAATAATAATAAACAAACAAATAATAACAAACAAATATCTTCTACTCATCCATTATATCCTCCATTTCCGCCTCTTTCTCTACTCTTTCTTGTCTTAGTCCTCTTCCTTGTCCTCGCCCTCCTCTTTATTCTCTTTCTCCTCAAACTCTTTTTCCTCTTATTCCTTATTCTTCTCATCCTCGCCCTCCTCTTTATTCTCTTTCTTCCTCTCTTACTTCTCAAACTCTTTTTCCTCTTCTCTTTTTCCTTATTCTTCTCATCCTCTTCTACGTTCATTTTCTCGTCTTCTTCCTCCTCCTCCTTATTCTCTTTCTTCCTCTCTTACTCCTCACACACTCTTTCTTCTCTTCTCTTTTTCCTTATTCTTCTCATCCTCCTCTCTTGTTCCTCTTCTTCGTTCATTTTCTCGTCTTCTTCTTCATCCTCCTTCTCTACTTTTCGTCTTTTCCATCTTCCTCTTCCTTTCTTGTATCTATCCTCTCCTGTTCAACTTTCATATTCTACTATTCTACTTTTCCCTCTTCTCCCCTTTCTCCCCCTCCTCCTCCGCTTCTCTTGTTATTCACCTTATTCTCTCTCTCTCGCTCCCCCTCCTACTCCTCCTCCTCCTCTTCTTCCACTCTTATATCCAGCCTTTATTCTTCCACTACCTTTCTTTTTCTACAACAGCTCATTTTCCTTCCTTCTCCTCCTCCTCCTTCTCTTTCTTCTCTCTTAATCCTACTGTCTTTCGTTCCCCTCTTTCTTTTTCCCGTCTCCTCCTCCTCCTTCTCCTCCTCTTTCTTCTCTCTTACTCCTACTCTCTTTCGTTCCCCGTCCTCCTTTTTCCCGTCTCCTCTTCCTCCTCCTCCCCTTTCCCCTCCTATCTTGTTCATCATCCTCTACTCTAATTTTCCTTTTCTCCCACGGCTCCTTTTCCTCCTCTTCCTTTTCCTCCTCTTCCTCCTCCTCTTATCTTGTTCATCATCCTCTACTCTGTACTAATTTTCCTTTTTTCCTGCGGCTCTTTTTCCTCTTCCTCCTCCTCGTCCTCTCCTCCTTTTCTTCGTTTCTTCCTCTTCCTCCTCCTCCTCCTTCACTTCCTCCTCCTCTTTCTCTTCCTCCTCCTCCTCCTTCTCTTCCTCCTATCTTGCTCATCATCTTCTACTCTGCACTAATTTTCCTTTTCTCCCGCGGCTCTTTTTCCTCCTCCTCCTCCTCCTCCTACTCCTCCCTGCTTTTCTTCGTCTCTTCCTCCTCCTCGTCCTCCTCCCCTAATCTCCCCAACCAGCTCACCACATTTTTTCTTTTTCTTTTTCTTTTTCATTTTCTTTATGTCACTCTCTGCTTTGCTATTCTTCTTTCTATGTCTTTTTTTCTCTTTTTGTACTAATTCTTTCATTCTTCTCGTTATCCTATTTTTGCTTCTTTCTTTCCTCTTATCTTTCTTTCATTTTCTTTTTGTTATTTTCCATTTTCTTTCTTTTCGTCTTCCTAATTTTCTTTTTCTTTCTTTTCGTCTTCCTAATTTTCTTTTTCTTTCTTTCCCTTTTCTTATATTTCCTTCACTTCCTCCTATCATCATCTTACTTTCTCTTCTTCTTCTGTTAATATCTCTCTTTCTCTCTCTTCCCTCTCTTTATTTTTATTTTTCTTCTTCCTCCTATCTTTTATTACCATCCTTTCTCTTCTTCCTCTCCTTTCTTTTTCTTCCTCCTCTCTCACCTCCTCTCATCATCTTGCTTCCTGTTCTTCCTTTCTTCATATCTCTCTCTTTCTCTCTTCTCTCTTTTTATCATTTGTCTTCTTCCTCTTTCCTTGGCTATTGTCCTTTCTCTTCTTCCTCTCCTATTTTTCTTTTTTTTTCACTTTCATTTCCTACTCTCATCATCTTACTTTCTCTTATTCCTCTGTTCATCTCTCTCTTCTCTCTCTCTCTCTTCTCTCTCTCTCTCCCTCTCTTTCTTGCTCTCTATTTCTCTCTCTCCCCCTCTCTTTCTTGCTCTTCCACTCTCTCTCTCTTTCTCTCTCTCTCTCTCTATCTCACTCACTCACTCACTTACTTACTCACTCACTCACTCACATTCTCTCTCTCTCTCTCTCTCTTTCGTTCAATCCGTACATCACCCACCTTTCTTCTTCCCTTTTTAACAATTCTTTCTTTTTCTTCTTCTTCTTCTTCTTCTTCCTCCTCCTCCTCCTCTCGGTTTTCCTTTTCCAGTTACCACAATGTAATTTTTCTTTCCACTTTGTCTTCCATATTTCCCCTCCTACTTAGCGAAAAAAGAAATTCTTTCGTGTGATGCCTGCATTGTTTCTCTCCTTCCTCTCTTCCTCTCGTTTCTCTTTTGTTCTCCCTCGTATTCGTTTCATCTTCTCTAAATGTTGTTTTGTGTCCTTTTGCTTATGATTTATTGGTCCATCAATCATTTCTTTACTTTCTTTGCGCTTAGCATTCGTCATTCTTCTTGATTTCCCTCCGTTTCCTCTTTAGGCTAGTGCTCTGTCTTTCCGTTTTTCATTTCCTCCTCTCAGCCAATTTTATGTATTTTTCGTTTTATTTATTTATTCATTTATTTATTTATTTATTTGTTTGTTTATTTAATTGATTTATTTATGTGTTTATTTATTTCCTCCTCAGCCATTTTTTATTTTCGTTTTTTATTTATCTATATTTATTTATTTATTTATTTATCTATCTATTTAATTGTTTTATATGTTTATTTATTTATTTATTTATTCGTTTTATTTTTATTTATTCATTTATTTATTTTTGTGGCTTTCTGCCTCGAAGTATACAGATTTCATTTCTACTGTCACCCTTTTCCCTTGTCAGTGACCTTGTGACCTCACATCTCTGACGTCAGAGAAATGACCTATGATGAGTCTGACCTTATAAAAGTCCTAGCTATCCTTTTGACATGCTTTCCTCTGGCTCCCAAAAGAAAATTTCTCTTCTTAGGGAATTCCACCTCCCTCGACATATAGGGAAAAAAATCCCTATATCAATTTCCCACATATAGGGGAAAATCCCTATATTAATTTCCCACATATAGGGGAAAAATCCCTATATTAATTTCCTCAATTAAGCTGATTGTTTTTTATCTTAGATTTACTCGTATTTCTGTCTGCCATCTCCGGTTTCGTTCAATAAAGAACGACCCAAGGATGACTGAAATTGATTGATTTTACTTTCTGTTTGTCTCGCGAGACATCTTACATTTCTGGCATGTTTGTTGTCAACCAATCTAAGTTGACCTTGACTCGAGACTTCATGGAATAGTTCTTCGTCTGGACACTGACCCACTGTGGACCGTAATTTAATCTTCTTGTGCTATTTGTGGGCACACTCGAGTATATCCTTGTGTATATATATGTATATATATATATATATATATATATATATATATATATATATATATATACGCGCTAAAGTTTGTATACTTGGACATGTACGATACATATACAAGCAAAAACGATTTCCCCAACCACTCATGCACATGTATACACATATCCACGTACACACACACAAATACATACATAAACGTTATCACACACATACACAGATGCATACATACATACACGTTCTCACACAAATACACGTTCTCTCACACACACATACACAGAAGCATGCATACAGTAAAGACAAACAAATCACAAGCCCACAAAACCAGAAGAACAGACCATGATTATCCGGGACAGTTGGACCCATATTACAGACAAATGTTCCTTGATGGTTCTGGAAGCGGCACCTGAAGGTGTTTGGACCAGGGATGGGCAACCTTTTTGTGCATGAAGGCCACCTTCCAATTCCCCGTCCCACATTGTGGCCGCCCTGATTTTTTTTTTTTTTTTTTTTTTTTTTTATATATATCTTATCCCTTTTTAGGGGACGGTGTAAGTTTTCCACCCCTTCCCTAAAAATTCAGTTTAAAAATATTTTTTTCATTTTAAAAATGTATATATGTATGAAATTTTTAAATGATTTTTTACCCATTTTTTTAAATTTCGAAGGCCGCAGGTTCCCCACCTCTGGTCTAGACTGAACAGTGGTTCTCAACAACCTTTTGCATCTATCCCATATTTATGTATTGCTGTTCTTTAGCCTACTGGAGATTACTTCATCACTAGATTTAATCGCTATGCATCCACTATCAACTCAAACTCAAAACTTGCCGGACTCAAACTCTGCGGGACTCAAACTCGCCGGGATTAATACTCGCCGGGACTGAAACTCGCCGGGACTCAAACTCGACGGGATTCAAACTTGCTGGGATTCAAACTCGCCGGGACTCAAACTCGCCGGGACTCAAACTCGACGGGACTCAAACTCGACGGGATTCAAACTTGCTGGGATTCAAACTCGCCGGGACTCAAACTCGACGGGACCCAAACTCGACGGGATTCAAACTTGCTGGGATTCAAACTCGCCAGGACTCAAACTCGTCGGGATTTAAACTCGCCAGGACTCAAACTCGACGGGACTCAAACTCGCCGGGACTCAAACTCGACGGGACCCAAACTCGACGGGACTCAAACTCGCTGGGACTCATACTCGCTGGGACTCAAACTCGTCGGGACTCAAACTCGGCCGGGATTCAAATTCGCCGGGACTGAAACTCGCCGGGACTCAAACTCGACGGGACCCAAACTCGACGGGACTCAAACTCGCCGGGACCCAAACTCGACGGGACTCAAACTCGCCGGGACTCAAACTCGACGGGACCCAAACTCGACGGGACTCAAACTCGCCGGGACTCAAACTCGCTGGGACTCAAACTCGTCGGGACTCAAACTCGGCCGGGACTCAAACTCGTCGGGACTCAGACTCGCCAGAGAACCTGAGGAACAAACAGGTCGGGAATCGGTACCACCTGTTGAATGGTTGACTCTATAGAGAAGGAAGGGGGTCATTACTTGGCAGTAATGACTTAAAGGGTTGCGATGGAAATTTTATTGTTTTTATCAATTACTAGGGGAAGGATTGAAAGCAAATAACATATTGGAAGCAAATAACATATTGGTAATGTGTATAAGGACCTTTTTTTTTACATTTGACTGAAAAAGTAGAGAGGTAGTATAGATAAGGAAGCACAGGCTTGGAGGTACACAGCGCGTATGTATACGCGTGTGAACGTACACACGCGCACACACACATACAACGAAAATTGTACACACACACACGTATATTTTTATAAGAACACTATTATGTAAATATGTTTTCGATTAGCCTATTTATTTTCATTGAGAAAGAAAAATGTTCTTATGAACGGGTTCAATATTTGATATCTTGCCGTGATTTTTTTTTCCGCAGGTAATCAAAATGTATAAGAATTTATAAACGTGTCATGTTCCCATATGATCAAACCATTAGCTCATCAAGCTCTTCAATCTTGGTTTGTTATATGCCATCTCAAACCTCACCTTTTCTCTCATCATCTCTTACCAGAAGTCTAAACTTGTATCAGAAAAAAAAAAATGTACCCCGTTCTTCATCTATTTCTTTGTTCTCTCTCCCCTCCCACTCAGAACATGAGCCTGAGTAGCTCTCGAGGCGGCTTCTCCATGGTCATCGAGAAGGGTCCGACCACAATCAGTTACCTCCTCCTCCAGAACGCAAGGGAAGAAGACTCTGGAATCTACAGATGCGCTCCATCCAACCTCAACGCTACTTCCATCAGAGTCCACGTGCTCAACGGTAAGGTCCTGTCCTCTTCTAAGTTCATTGGCGCTTCTTAAAGTTGATGACTTACATGTGTTTCCAGTACTCGGGTCCTGTTAATTTATTTTGAGTTATAGCCTCTTAAAGCGAGTCCACGTGCTCAACGGTAAGGTCCTGTCCTCTTCGAAGTTTATTGGCTCTTCTTAAAGTTGATGTCTTGCCTGTGTTTCCAGTACTCGGGTCCTGTTCATTTATTTTGAGTTAGGGCTGTCTCTAAGTCCATTGGGGACTCTTGAAGCGAGTCCACGTGCTCAACGGTAAGGTCCTGTCCTCTTGTAAGTTTATTGGCTCTTCTTAAAGTTGATGACTTGCCTGTGTTTCCAGTACTCGGGTCCTGTTGTTTCCAGCACTCGGGTCCTGAAAGTCCACGTGCTCAACGGTAAGGTCCTGTCCTCTTCTAAGTTCATTGACTCTTCTTAAAGTTGATGAGTTCCCTGTGTTTCCAGTACTCGGGTCCTGTTGTTTCCAGCACTCGGGTCCTGAAAGTCCACGTGCTCAACGGTAAGGTCCTGTCCTCTTCTAAGTTCATTGACTCTTCTTAAAGTTGATGACTTGCCTGTGTTTCCAGTACTCGGGTCCTGTTGTTTCCAGTACTCGGGTCCTGTTGTTTCCAGTACTCGGGTCCTGTTGTTTCCAGTACTCGGGTCCTGTTGTTTCCAGTACTCGGGTCCTGTTCATTTATTTTGAGTTATAGCCGTCTCTTAGTCCATTGGAGCCTCTTAAAGCGAGTCCACGTGCTCAACGGTAAGGTCCTGTCCTCTTTGAAGTTTATTGGCTCTTCTTAAAGTTGATGACTTGTCTGTGTTCCCAGTATTCGGGTCCTGTTGTTTCCAGTACTCGAGTCCTGTTCATTTATTTTGAGTTACGGCTGTCTCTAAGTCCATTGGAGCCTCTCGAAGCAAGTCCACGTGCTCAACGGTAAGGTCCTGTCCTCTTCTAAGTTTATTGGCTCTTCTTAAAGTTGATGACTTGCCTGTGTTTCCAGTACTCGGGTCCTCTTGTTTCCAGTACTTGGGTCCTGTTGTTTCTAGTACTCGGGTCCTGTTGTTTCCAGTACTCGGGTCCTGTTCATTTATTTTGAGTTACGGCTGTCTCTAAGTCCATTGGGGACTCTTGAAGCGAGTCCATGTGTTCAACGGTAAGGTCCTGTCCTCTTCTAAGTTCATTGGCTCTTCTTAAAGTTGATGACTTGCCTGTGTTTCCAGTACTCGGGTCCTGTTGTTTCCAGTACTCGGGTCTTGTTCTTGTATTTTGAGTTACGGCTGTCTCTAAGTCCATTAGAGCCTCTTGAAGCGAGTCCACGTGCTCAACGGTAAGGTCCTGTCCTCTTCTAAGTTCATTGACTCTTCTTAAAGTTGATGACTTGTCTGTGTTTCCAGTACTCGGGTCCTGTCTATTTATTTTGAGTCACGGCTGTCTCTAAGTCCATTGGAGCCACTTCAAGCTTACGTTCAAGATAGTTTTTGTGTTCATTGGTATGATACTGTGATAATTCTCTGGGTGTGTCGGTAGTCACTTTAATACAGTAAGTGTTGTTTCGTGATTGATGGAGTTCTTTAATGATAA